>NW_015661377.1:0-779 GCF_001515625.1 Sinocyclocheilus rhinocerous | reverse complement strand
GAGCTTCTCCACTGACCACGGAATCACCCGGGTAAGAATTCCGACCACCATTTCTCTTGTGTCTTCTTTTTCCTTTTCTGGAAGACCGATCAGTCTGAGATCCCATCTTCTTTTGTATCTGGCATGCTCCAAACACTGCTGTCTCAGTGAGATGTTCTCTTTCCTCAAGTCTGCTACTTCCTTTTTCAGTTCGCCAATGTCTTCTTTATTCTCTGTAACTGCGTGTGCATTTTCCTCCATTGTCTTTTCAATTATTTTCAGCCGCTGATCTTGCTCGTCAAATCTCTTAATTAGAGTTTGAATTGCATCGAAAATCACTTCATTTGTTATTTCGTCTGTTTGTTTAACTTTGTCTTTCGCCTTTGTTCTTACTTTCTTAGGATTCGGGCTGGGCAGAGGTGTATGGTCATGTCTTGTTTTGGCAGTTTCTACCATCATATCTTCAATTTCTTCTTCATCACATGCCTCTGCGAGAGCATTTAAGTTGCATGCATGCTCAACTAGCCCGGTATCTGCTTGGTTGGTGTTTGCCATCGTTTACATTTAAGGAAAAGGAGAAAACTTGTGTAGTTAGCACAACAAGTGCACAAGTTGAAACAAACTTGAAAATAACTTAACTACTGGTTGGTTTTTTATGTCAGAGATAACAATTTTAGGACGTTTCAAACTATTTTCCTCAGAGCCTGCAGAAACGCGACCGCTCACTCCGCCATCTTGGAATTCCCCTCCTGCCTTACTGAGCCATGCCGAGCCGAGTCGTACCACGCAGTGGAAAAGCG
>NW_015661376.1:242-549 GCF_001515625.1 Sinocyclocheilus rhinocerous | reverse complement strand
CTGTGTTTGTGACCACGTCTTTTAATAAAAAGCTTGCATATGGATATGCACGTCTCTCGTCTCGTCAGCTCCGTAACAGAATACTCAGCCCCACAAGGATCCAGCAGCTTTTCTACAGGACACTGGTCAGGTATGGGCACCGCAAGACTGTTATTAGCTCTCGAGCAGGGCACACGATCGCTCGAGAGCTATATTCAAGAGTATTTAGAGGTCGCTAATTATTCTGATTTGCCTGACTGTGTGCTCATAGATTTCTTTTGTGAGGGCATTAATCAGCCGCTCAAATCACGTTTAATCCGTGAAGGTC
>NW_015661376.1:0-161 GCF_001515625.1 Sinocyclocheilus rhinocerous | reverse complement strand
GCTTTGTTGACTGTTGGTTCATCGTTCACTGTGGGTGTCGCGGAGGAACGCGACCCCGCACTCACTCGTGTAATGGCGGCCGCACTGGAGCACACTCACAAAATGGGGCAACAGCAGAGCCTGATCGCAAAATGGCGGACACAACAGCGCCCAGTTATGTC
>NW_015661375.1:3948-4198 GCF_001515625.1 Sinocyclocheilus rhinocerous | reverse complement strand
TTTACGTTCATTTATTACATGACCGACAAAGGTATACATGAATAACAAGCGCCGCATTTTGACACATTTTTGCGTGTATTTGATCGTTTAGGCGCGGACCTTGACGAGCTAAAAAATGACTGTACATGTCCGTGTTCTGCTCGGTCTCTGAGTGCATATATCTTCCTGAGGAGCAGCGCAAGCTCTCTTTCACGCTTTTAAAAACATGAATAAATATACTTCTTTAAATCAAGTACGTCCCATTTTGCAA
>NW_015661375.1:2581-3752 GCF_001515625.1 Sinocyclocheilus rhinocerous | reverse complement strand
ATCAAATGTAAAATAAAACAGCATAGTCTTCACTGTAAGAATTAAACTTTTTTGTTTCTTATTAAAGCTACAAAAGTCCTTCACTCAAGAGCAGTGTGTGATTTTGAATTTGTCTTTTGTTTGATTAATATTAAGCACACAGTCACAGCAAGAAAAAAGCCCGCTGTCACTTTAAGAGCTGCACAGATCCAATTTACCATTACACTCATATATTCATTCTCAACTTTTTACGTTCATTTATTACATGACCGACAAAGGTATACATGAATAACAAGCGCCGCATTTTGACACATTTTTGCGTGTATTTGATCGTTTAGGCGCGGACCTTGACGAGCTAAAAAATGACTGTACATGTCCGTGTTCTGCTCGGTCTCTGAGTGCATATATCTTCCTGAGGAGCAGCGCAAGTTCTCTTTCACGCTTTTAAAAACATGAATAAATATACTTCTATAAATCAAGCACGTCCCATTTTGCAAAAGTCACGTTACATGATTTAACTGATTTGCACGTGAAATTGGGCTTTTATGGAGGAACGAAAGCGCAGCACTGGAAAAGGGGGCGGAATGGGGCACAATAATCGGTTTATCTCGATTACTGTATTTTCATAATCGGTGGAGGCCAAAATCGAAATCGAAACTGTTTTTCGATTAATTGCACAGCCCTACGTAGAGGCGTCTCATAGACGGGGCTCTAGCCTCTGAAATTGTGTTTAAGACTCGCTCTGGGAGGCTTGAAGGCTCCCGTCAAGCGGCCAGAGGTGTAGGGCCCACAGATCGGGCAGAGGGTGCCATATTGTCCCGTTCGCTTGAGAGAGGAGATCTCGTCTCAAGGAAATGGGCCAAGGGGCCACTACCAACAGCTGAGTCAGCTCTGATAGCCACAGCTGGTTCTTCCAGAGAGGGGCCACCAGGAGAACCTTGTGTTTTTGTTCCCTGATTCGTCTGATTATGTGTGGGATCAGGGCGATTGGGGAAAATGCATAAAGAAGGAGGTTGGGCCAATCGTGGGCCAACGCGTCCTTGGTCTTTGAATAATAAATTGGGCAATGAGAGTTGTCTCCTGAGGCAAAGAGGTCTACCTCGGCCTCGCTGAAGATCTCCCAGATTCTCTGAACCGTTTGCGGATGGAGCGTCCACTCTCCTGAGGGGACATTGCTCCTTGATAACATGTC
>NW_015661375.1:0-2571 GCF_001515625.1 Sinocyclocheilus rhinocerous | reverse complement strand
AATATCCTCGTTTTATTATCCCCATAACCCATCTCGACACTCCGGGGATGGCCTACCAGGCCTCGGCCCGCGTGTGGAGGGGTTGGATTAACTCGAGTGACTGGCCGCACGGGGGCAGAATACTCGTGAGAAATGAAAGAGGAAATTTGCTCTCTTTTTGAAAATGTTTGTGTTTTATTTTTCCTGCTATAACAGCGGCTGGTTGCCTGGGCGCTTGAACGGGCCCGTTGTTTGCAACAAACACATTTTCCTCTGTACCCAGAGTTGAACGGGGTGTAAGGAGGTCTAAGAGAGGCTGCTTGGGAGGCGGTCCGGCCGTAGCGAAACCTGGCCACATCCGCTTCCTGTTCCGCAGATCAGGAAGACGCCTGAGGTGCCGGGTCCAACGCAATCTTGGGTCGGGGTCCCTGACGCTTAGGAAAAGGGTAGCGTCTGGCCGAGCGGGAGCATCCTCGCATCTGCTGAGCCTTAGCGGGCTGAACGGCGGGGGCGGCAGCTGCTGGCTCTGCGGGCTGCTGAGTCGGCGTAGACTTAGGGCGACTAGAGGTAGCAGCGGAGCTGGAGCGCTTTGGTAGGAAATGTCACATAGCTTGGGACGATTTCTGTGCCTCCGTGAAGTGCTCGGTGAATCCTTCGACCGCCGGTCCGAAGAGACCCTTGGGAGAGACCGCAGTGTCAAGGAAGGGGACCTTATCCGGGTCCTTGATTTCCGTTAGTGTCAGCCATAAATGGCGCTCGAGCACCACAAAGCTGTCCATCGATCTCCCGATCGCCTGAGTGGTGGTCTTGGTGGCGCGCAGAGCCAGGTTGGTTGCGCTCCTCAGCTCCCTGAGGGTCGCAGGGTCCAGGCCAGGCTCATCTGAGGATGCGAGGATCTTGGCCTGAAAGACCTGGAGGACCGCCATTGAATGAAGCACCGAAGCCGCCTGTCCAGCTGAAGTGTAGGCACGTCCAGCGAGAGCTGAAGTGGTCCTACAAGGCTTGGACGGATGAGCAGCCTTTGCTCTCCAGCCGATAGCCGTGGGCGGGCAGAGGTGCGCGGCCACTGACTCGTCCAGGGGAGGCAGCTTGTCGTACCCCTTCTCTTCAGCACCATCAATAGAAGTGAGGGTGGATGACGCAGAAGTACGGAGGCGGGGGCGGGGGGGAAGAATGGAGAGGAACACTGACGAGGGGCCTGGCGGCGCCCCGGCACGAACCATTCATCCAGACAGCTGCGAGAGGGCTCCTCTGGTGGAGACCACTCTAAACACAGCTCTTCGACCACTTTCGAGAGGATACGGAGAAGCTCAGCATCCATCCCGTCTATTTCCCATAGCGTCTTAAGCAGACGCAGTACGAGTGTACTATCGACAGGGAACTGTGACAATGTGTTCTATAACAGTAGAACAAACAAACCTTTCAGACAGTTACCAATCTCACAAAGTGAGAAACTGAGGTTGAAGAACTCTGATGCAACACCATCTGTTCCTTTGATAATGAGCCATATAACATATGAGTGTGTAGGAAAACCAAACAGGAAACTGAAGCTGGACACACACATTCTTAATACCTTAATACGTAAAAGGCAATTGCATTCATATATTAAATTACTTTAAAATAATCAATTCTATTCATTATCACACAATGTTTATTTAGATTTTTTTAGTCTGATGTTATATACGAAATCTAATTTTATAAATGTCCTTGAATATGATAAGGAAAACATTTGGATACTTGATACAAAATAATGTATTTGATACACAACAACTCAGCCTGATTGAAGCTAAATCATCTTACTTGTCCATGACCCTTAAACTATGTCTGATACTTACACAGAAATTTTGCACATTTCTAAATGGAATAACTAACAAATGAATAAAAAATAAGAGTTTGTCACCTAAAGAGTGAATGTCAAGTCACTTACAAGTTATGTAAATAACACTCCGCTGTTTTTGTAGTCTCACTTCAAAGTTGTCACAAGGATATATTTGCACGGCTTTATGTGCAACATTTCACATAAAGTAATATATATATATGCAAACAATAAAGTCAAATAAAAAACATGAGGTTTAAAATGACAGATAGTATTTTAAACCATTTGAACAGCACATCATTTTCCCCATTTCTACTTTATGTGGTTAGTGTTAGATAAACAGGTTTTAAGATTCTTTAATCAAAAAGTTTAAGAGAGTTCTGCACACAACATCAGGGAAGATTAACAAGTGTAACCATAGCTCTCTCTGTGTCTGTGTGTACTCATTTGACCTTGTAGTGTGTATTCAGGTTTCAGGCCACTCCCCCTACATCATGAAGGCATACAGTGGTTCCCATGATTCAAATCGCTAAACAAACATACAGTAGTAAAAAATGGGGGATTGAGGATTATGTGTAGGGGTGGAGTTAGGGTTGGGAGTAGAAAATATAATTTGCTCAATATAAAAACTATTACATAGGTTATATATATATATATATATATACACTGAACAAAATTATAAATGCAACACTTTTGTTTTTGCCCCCATTTGTCATGATCTGAACTCAAATATCTAAGACTTTTTCTATGTACACAAAAGGTCTATTTCTCTCAAA
>NW_015661374.1:10150-25876 GCF_001515625.1 Sinocyclocheilus rhinocerous | reverse complement strand
TCTTTCTGGGACTTGTCCAAACTCCCTGAAAACTGCAGTTGTTAAGCCCCTTCTGGAAAAGAGCAATCTTGATAACACCATATTGAGTAACTATAGACCCATATCAAATCTTCCTTTAATAGGCAAGATTAAAAGGTAGTCTGAGCATATTACACCAGTCCTCAGGTCCTTACACTGGCTTCCAGTTATATTTAGGATTGATTTTAAAGTACTTTTACTCGTTTATAAATCACTCAATGGCCTAGGACCTAAATACATAGCAGATATGTTCACTGATTATAAACCTAACAGACCACTCAGATCATTAGGATCGAGTCAGTTAGAAATACCAAGGGTTCACACAAAACAAGGGGAATTTGCTTTTAGCTATTATGCCGCCCGCAGTTGGAATCAGCTTCCAGAAGAGATCAGATGTGCTAAAACATTAGTCACATTTAAATCCAGACTCAAAACTCATCTGTTTAGCTGTGCATTTACTGAATGAGCACTGTGCTACGTCCGAACTGATTGCACTGCATTTTATGTGTAATCTTTTTCTATTCTTAACTGTTTTAATTCATTTTTAATCAATTTTAGTATATTTTAAACGTTTTTATTATATTTTTTATGATTATTTTAATTCCTTTTATGTAAAGCACTTATTACCATTGTGTATGAAATGTGCTATATAAATAAACTTGCCTTGCCTTGCCTTGCCTTTTCTCCTCAGAAGGGCACAGGCTGTTCCAGTCCAGTTTACATCCTCCCCGTAAAGCAGTCTCTGAGCTGTCTGAAGTCTAAAGGCTTCAACTCTGGATCCGATGTCGACAATCCTTGTCCTCCTTCCTGAATGGGCAAATATAGAACTGGTGCCCTCAGCCAGTGCTGCCCTTACCAGAAAAAGTCCACCATCTTCTTCTGAATCCTTACCACCAGATCCTTCGGAGGCTCTAAAATCATCATCTTATGCCCGAGGGATGAGGCCACCAAGTTATTACAGATCAGAACTCTCCCCCTGTAGGACAGCTGGGGTAGCAACCATTTCCAGTGAGACAACCTTGCACACACTTTCTCCACAAGGCCCTCCCAGTTTTGTCTCCTACATTCATCTGTGCCTAAAAAAAAAACCCTAGATATTTGAAACCCGTTCTCCCCCACTGCAAACCACCCGGAAGCATAGGACCATTTGAATAATGACTGCACCACAGATCATTGGTTTTACTCCAGTTAACCTTAGCTGAGGATGCTTTACCATAATGCTCTAGAGCGTCTTTTAAGTAGTGAACATCAGCATAACCTCTGACTAAAACTGTAACATCATCAGCATACGCAGAAATCTTAATAGGCTCTTGAGAATCTAGTTCAGCAACCCTTAAACCGGTTAACTGGCTTCTTAGTTTACATAACAGAGGTTCAATGACTATGCTGTAGAGTTGACCTGAAAGAGGACAACCTTGCCTAATATCTCTGTGAACTTTAACAGGAACACTGAGACCACCAACCATTTTTATCATGCATGTGGCCTCATTATAGAGAAGCTTAACCATAGAAATAAATTTGTCTCCAAAACCAAAAGCCTTTAAGGTTTCAAAAAGAAAATTGTGGTCAACTCGGTCAAAAGCCTTTTCTTGGTCTAATGACAGAAAGCCAAGGTTAATATTATTGTTAAAAGCAAAATCATAAATATCTCACACTAAATGTAAATTATCTAAAATAGATCTTCCTTGTACACAGTATGATTGATCATTATGAATGATTGTATGTAACACATTGTTTAGTCTATTTGACAAACATTTAGGCAAGATTTTATATTCAGAACACAAAATTCCTTCCGGCCTCCAGTTTTTTTAAAAGGGTTAAATCCCCCTTTTTCATTAACAGAGTTAAGACAGCACGTTGACAACTCACAGGGAGAAAACCCTTACTGATGCATTCTTTTAGCACTTCAAAATAATCAGGTCCTAATATAGTCCAAAAAAAAATTTTTAAATCAGAAGACAGTCCGTCTATCCCGGTGCTTTTCCTGAAGAGAGACCCTTTACAGCAGCAGTAACCTCTTCAAACTTAAGATCAGCCTCCAAAAGTAAATTATGCGTTGAAGTTAAAAAAGAAATGTCCCGTAGAAGTTCATTTCTGCTTTGCTCATCAATGGCTTCAGCAGTAAATAAATTAGAATAAAAATCCACAGCGAGCCTGCGCATCACCACAGGATCTGACGTATCTTGACCATCATTGTCCTTTAAAACGTACATCAGTTTTTCTTGTCCTGCTTTACGCTCCAGGTTAAAAAAATAAGATGTCGTACCATCCATGTCTTTTGTTTTTAAAAAGCGACTCCTTAGAAGAGCCCCTTTAACTTTTTCATTTAAAATAAAACTCAGCTGATTATTTTTCTCAGTCCACAGTTCTTGTAGGTTTACAGCATCGTTGACAGCCATACTCTTCTCAATGTCAATTATTTCCTTTTTCAGCAACTCTAATGTCTTTTTTAAAACAAAAGAAGAATGGGTTGCATATTGCTGACAGAATGTTCCTATATGCACTTTACCGATTTTCCACCATTGAATAGCACTTTCGTATAGGCACTTTTCACTCTTCCAAGTTTCCCAAAAGCATCGTCGTTGTCTTTAGGTCACGTCCCAAAACCATTCAAGCTGGCGTTTATTAAGCCTCTTATTAAGAAACCACAACTAGATCCTAGTGAACTGGCAAATTACAGACCCAATATTATAATCGTCCACGTGAAGCGCGTGGCGTGTAAACGCCCACAACACAGCAAACAAAGCAGGCTGTGAATGAGCTCAGAGAGAAAGCTCAAAGGACTTTCTATGCCATAAAAAGATCAATTAAAATTCCAGCAAAATAAAATTCCGACATTCCAGTCCAAATCTGGCTCAAACTTTTCAAATCAATAATTGAACCATTTGTATTTTATGGCAGTGAGGTGTGGGGTAGAGGTCTTCATGGGTCCACTTGGAGTAGAAGCATCCGGCCCCCCAGTGTTTCCACATAGTCGAATCCGGCCCTCTTTAGGAAAAGTTTGGACACCCCTGCACTAACACAAACTAGTCAAACAAACAAACAATCACTCATACATGGGAAAGGGCAAATGACGCTTGATGGATGAAGCCATCAGGAAAAAACAGAGAATGAAGCTAAAAGAGTTAGTTAACCACCTGAGTGAAACCATCAGCGCCGTTTTAGAATGGGGTCTACAGCTTATACTAAACCTCTGTTTCGTTTAGTTAAATGTACGATACTTGCATTGCCTTGGCCTGGAACGAGCGTACGGATGCAGTCTCGGATGAAAGTCTTGATGGTTTGGAGGTTCGGTGGTGTATGAGTCGCGATCATCTTCTTCCGTGTTTGAAGAGTGATGAACTTCAAAAAGATGTTATTCTGACTCGTGGTCGGGAGAGTTTTCTCCCAGATGAAGATGATGAAGATCTAAGAGAGACATCAGCTGAGATCCAAGGATCGTTGGTGAATGGAAAGACAAGGCCGAAGCCTGGTGCAGACTTAATAGTTGCAGAAGCGTTCCAGCTCACATCCTCATCTTCTCAGAATCTAACAGAACCGCCGACTGAAAGGCTATGTGTTGGAACCCACCGGGCACGCCCGCACCGGCTCTCCACACGGGCAGCAATCAGAAGATTTAGCAGAAGACTTGGGCAGAACTGTGCGTGAGCCCTTTAAGGTCTGAGAAGATTCACGCCTCTCAGGATGGGCTTGTCCTATGAGAAAGGCTGAAATTCCAAGCGAGCATGGTAATTTGCATATGGAACTCGATTGGGTGTTGATGCAAAATTACTAAAGGTTCTTAGAACACTAATATGTTGCCTATGTACCAACATATAATATACACTCTCGTTTAGATCATCAGAAGACGAATTCATAGATATTAAACATGGTAAGATTACATGAATGAGTGGTTCTATCATAAGCATGCATAAAACAGTATACAATATAAAAGACCATATACAAGAAGATAGTAATCATACACAATGACCTGGGGATATGCATGATAGGAATGTCATAGAAACATTTGTCTATGAATTAATGAAATAAGTCGTTTCCTATAGCAGTATGTGTCTCTTTTAGACAGAATTGAGTAGGGGGGAAGATTCTCTCTACATACTTTTAGGTCATAAAGTTCATCTGATCTGGCTGAATTGTCCTGGTTGGCATGGTAACCAGGGGTCTGGTGTCTTTCACAGACATCCTGGCACCCAGTATGTTTATTGGGTGAGGTGTCTGTGACTATTTGTTACTCTAATGAATCATTGATTTGTTAAATCTAATGAAAAATGGTGTGTCTGATTGGTCCAAATGCTACACCGATAAGACCCGAATTCTTTTAAACTATCCCGGATGTGTACTTGCACGTTCGTGTTAAGTGAGAAACGCACATAGAAAAGGAGCATACGTTTGTAACCTCGCCAACAGAAATCCATCTTATAGATATGAGATCCATCAGGAAAATCCACTTGCTTCATTACGCTGCGTATTCATGCAGAGCTTTTATTTTTTGTGTGCAGAAGCCTTTCGTCGGATACTAGGTTGCAGACAACACTAGCAAAGCCATGAATTATGGTATGATCATTAGTTATGCTTTAGATTAGCCATGAAAAGCTATCGATTTAATTTTTATCAAACTATCACGTTTATTTTTCAAATCCACTGGTCACAACTGAAAGCCGAACTCAGAAATAACTTGTATCCATCAGGCAGGCAATGATATAAAGTAATTACAAAATTAAATAAATGTTAAATAAATGAAAGTAATGGAGAAGCGGCCAAATCAGTCAGCAGGACACCGGTGTTGTGTCAAAGTCTGTTCCCCCTATGTTTCCCCTTAGTTAAGCGTTCCCGCTACGCAAACAGCGTACAGAGCACACGCGTGTGCTTGTTCCACTGTTCCCGCACTCTGTTTCCACTTATCTTTTTGTCATCTTATAATATTTACTATATATTTAGGTATTGATCACAGGATCGATTTGAAGGTTTGGAAGGCTTTGCCGACTGCGCTGTATATGTATGAAATATGAATTCAAATAAATGTACAACGTAATTCTACCTCTAACAAGTATATTTTTTCTTGTGTGTGCTTCTCAATCAGTTTAAACAAAAAGATAAGTGGAAACAGAGTGCGGGAACAGTGGAACGAGCACACGCGTGTGCTCTGTACGCTGTTTGCGTAGCGGGAACGCTAAACTAAGGGGAAACATAGGGGGAACAGACACAACACTGGTCCTTCGGCATTTATGTTAACCCTCTGAGAGTTGTCATGACAGAAATATATATTTCTGTCATGACAACTCTCAGAGGGATTGGCGTGGTAATGTCCATGACAATGTTAATGTATTTGGTCTTGGCGGAATAGATTTGCAACGCTGCTGCTGCTGCAGCAGAGCAAGTACCGAGACTTGCTACTGCCAATACATTCACAACATGCGGAAACTTTCTACATTTATACTTTCTCAAAAAAACTCACTCTGTATGATTTATAAGTGTTTTGAAAAATGGGGACATGGGGTAATGTCTCCATAAGTCACCTTCTCCTTGTAATACCTGTCATACCCATGTCAAAATACAAAGATGTGTCCTCATATGTCACAAAAACGCGCACACACACACACACACACACACACACACACACACTCAGTCAGTCACACACACTCACACACACACACACACTCTCACACACACCACAGTGTAATGGAGAATCGTGTTTGGCTCCTGCTGCAGGCGCGGTGTGGATCAGCTCGGTGTAGGGTTAGATCACTTTCTCCAGGTGTATATCATGTAAATAAACCAAATCATTCTGATATTATCTCTGACACAGATCTTATTTGGCATGTTCCAGTGCCGCTGTTCTCATTCTTAGGCATCCTAGCCGGGTAAATAACATTTGACATGATGATGCTCATCTCTGTAAAAGCCTCTGGATTCCCGCTGATGAATCTGATTCTGAGCGCATATGGACAGAAGGACCAGATTACAGACACGGGAACTCTGTTATTACATCCAGCACAACACCACCGGTTTACACCCAAGTGATGCTGCTGTAAAGCATGGGATGGCATACAGGTATCTTCAATGACTGAGAAGGGGAAATTAGAGGGGATATGCCTCTTCTAGTTATTCATGCGGTAAATAACTAGATGTTAGAAATGTTCCACTACACATACATGCTTTATTACCGTTACTGTATGTTTACTGAATGCAAGTACATAATACATTTTCTGATCTTTTTTGACTGAATGTTTATATTTGTTCTTATCACTTAATAAAACTATGCTTTTTTAAATGTTTTTGAAAGAAGTCTCGTCTGCTCACCAAAAGGCTTCACTTATTCAAACAATACAGTAAAACAGTGAAATATTATTAGAATGTAAAATATCTGATTTCTATGTGAATATATGTTAAACTGTAATTTATTTCTGATGCGCAGCTGTATTTTCAGCATCATTACTGCAGTCTTCAGTGTCACATGATCTTCAGAAATCATTCTAATATGCTGATTTGCTGCTCAAGAAACATTTCTGATTATTAATATTCATTTTTTAATGAATAATTACCATGTTAAATATCATGTAGTAATGTGTTGATTCATTGAGACAGGTGGCGCCACTTCTACATTTAAGACTCATCGAGTGATTTACAAACATGTCAACAGCACCGTAAATCCTCGAAAGTTTTTCATATTTGTATTTTTTTTTTAAATGTATGTACATTTATAACACTATTCTTTGTATTATATCACCTTTGCAACATATTACAAAAAAACAGTTAAGGCTAACGCGAGGATGTTTCTAATGCAGCGTCTCTGGGAGGGACGGTAAACCTGACATCGTTCTCTCTTCTGGCAGCCGTTATCAGTCGCTCTCAATTTTTTTCCTTTTATTAAAAGTCAAGAAAACACTTATCGTGGAGTTTTTCTTTTGCTATTTGAGCAAATGCAAAAACTATATCTGTGGTGCTCTCCCATTCACTGCTCTTCAAGTGAACCCAGCTATGATGACTTCCGCTGCTGAGAAACACACATGTGAAAAGGGTCCATATGAGGGTAAATGTCAGCATGGACATCCAGTGTTAAATCAGCTCAGTAACACATGAAGATAAAACATATCAGTCGTTGAATGTCAGATCAGTTATCAGGGCAGCAAACAATGGTTTCTATAGTATTTCTGTAATATTCGGAAGTATTTCGACAACCCCAAAGAGTCGAATGGAAACATGACGGAAGAACTCAGCGCGATAGTCTGAGGAGCCGGGTGTTTCCGTGTTTCTGAAGAGTTTGTGTTTCTCTCTAATATCTGTTCCAGAGAGGCCTTTCCTTTATTCAGTCGCATTCAAACATCAAAGCACATTTTGCTTCCCTGGAGACATTTCTACACTGAAATTATAATTATTTAATTTCAAGGATTGTTACCTAACACACGAACGCAAACCCGCTGCAGCATTTTCTCTGAAGAGTGCAAATAATACCCGAGTATTGTTGCTGACCATGTCCATCCCTTTATGACTACAGTGTACCATCTTCTGATGGCTACTTCCAGCAGGATAATGCACCATGTCACAAAGCTCAAATCATCTCAGACTGGTTTCTTGAACATGACAACGAGTTGACTTTACTCAAATGGCCTCCACAGTCACCAGATCTCAATCCAATAGAGCACCTTTGGGATGTGGTGGATGTGCAGCCGACAAATCTGCAGCAACTGCGCGATGCTATCATGTTGAATTAAGAACACTTTTAATGTCTGATATGTTTGAGACAGACAGACAGATAGATCGTCAGAGGCGAAACTTAATAGTGTGCTGGAGCTATATGACACGATACTTTTAAACAGAGTTCTATTCCCCAGCTCTGTGTCATTATCGTACACTGTACCTATAGCAGCAGCTCTCAGCTCAGTTAACACTCCGTGGATGTGTACTGACACACTTCTGCTTTTCCTCCAGGTATAAAGACTACAGAGAGGATCTCAGAAGAGCTCGGGGCTGTGCTGGCTGCTAGACTAGTGTTTGGCATTGTCTTTCAGGTTAGGGTCTCACATCCACAGACACATCTCTTCAAGACTCACAGCGTCAGCTACCTCACATTATTGCCAACCAAAAGACATGTTCTAAGGATAAAAAAAGCTACAAACTGAGAAAATTATATTTGTGGATGTTTTGTGCTGGACTCAAAGGTATTGAGTGAACTGTATATATATACACTCACTGGCCACTTTATTAGGTACACCTGTTCAATTGCTTGGTAACACAAATTGCTAATCAGCCAATCACATGGCAGCAACTCAATGCATTTAGGCATCTAGATGTGGTGAAGACGACTTGCTGAAGGTCAAACCGAGCATCAGAATGGGGAAGAAAGGGGATTTAAGTGACTTTGAACGTGGAATGGTTGTTGGTGCCAGACGGGCTGGTCTGAGTATTTCAAAAACTGCTGATCTACTGGGATTTTCACGCACAACCATCTCTAGGGTTTACAGAGAATGGTCCGAAAAAGAGAAAATATCCAGTGAGCGGCAGTTGTGTGGACGAAAATGCCTTGTTGATGTCAGAGGTCAGAGGAGAATGGGCAGACTGGTTAGAGATGATAGAAAGGCAACAGTAACTCAAATAACCACTCGTTACAACCAAGGTATGCAGAATACCATCTCTGAACGCACAACACGTCTAACCCTGAAGCAGATGGGCTACAGCAGCAGAAGACCACACCGGGTGCCGCTCCTGTCAGCTAAGAACAGGAAACAGAGGCTACAATTCGCACAGGCTCACCAAAATTGGACAATAGAAGATTGGAAAAACGTTGCCTGGTCTGATGAGTCTCGATTTCTGCTGCGACATTCAGATGGTAGGGTCAGAATTTGGCGTAAAGAACATGAAAGCATGGATCCATCCTGCCTTGTCTCAACGGTTCAGGCTGGTGGTGGTGGTGTAATGGTGTGGGGGATATTTTCTTGGCACACTTTGGGCCCCTTAGTACCAATTGAGCATCGTTTAAATGCCAAATAATACCCGAGTATTGTTGCTGACCATGTCCATCCCTTTATGACTACAGTGTACCATCTACTGATGGCTACTTCCAGCAGGATAATGCACCATGTCACAAAGCTCAAATCATCTCAGACTGGTTTCTTGAACATGACAACGAGTTGACTTTACTCAAATGGCCTCCACAGTCACCAGATCTCAATCCAATAGAGCACCTTTGGGATGTGGTGGATGTGCAGCCGACAAATCTGCAGCAACTGCGCGATGCTATCATGTTGAATTAAGAACACTTTTAATGTCTGATATGTTTGAGACAGACAGACAGATAGATCGTCAGAGGCGAAACTTAATAGTGTGCTGGAGCTATATGACACGATACTTTTAAACAGAGTTCTATTCCCCAGCTCTGTGTCATTATCGTACACTGTACCTATAGCAGCAGCTCTCAGCTCAGTTAACACTCCGTGGATGTGTACTGACACACTTCTGCTTTTCCTCCAGGTATAAAGACTACAGAGAGGATCTCAGAAGAGCTCGGGGCTGTGCTGGCTGCTAGACTAGTGTTTGGCATTGTCTTTCAGGTTAGGGTCTCACATCCACAGACACATCTCTTCAAGACTCACAGCGTCAGCTACCTCACATTATTGCCAACCAAAAGACATGTTCTAAGGATAAAAAAAGCTACAAACTGAGAAAATTATATTTGTGGATGTTTTGTGCTGGACTCAAAGGTATTGAGTGAACTGGACAAAATACTGTTCCATCATTAATGAATAACTACACAAGAACACATGAGTAATGCAATATTAGCACTCTAGTAACTACTAATATCTAACAAGAAACTCTGATTAATGAATTAGTAAGTAATAGTGCTTAGTCGAATGTGCTAGTTCACTATTAGCTATACACTATTACCTCCCCACTAAGAACTACTGTATACAGGTTCATAATTAATGTGAATAATACATCATGTATAATTCATTCTAAAGTGAAGGTCATGGTACCGCACTAGTAGTGACTGAAGTATTACCAAATTATTCAGAAGGAATTACTAATTATTTGGATCCGTATTCTAAAGTGAAGATCATGATGACTCCCTAGTAATGACTGAAATCATTGTAAGCTTTTTCTATTCCCCAGCTCTGTGTCATTATCGTACACTGTACCTATAGCAGCAGCTCTCAGCTCAGTTAACACTCCGTGGATGTGTACTGACACACTTCTGCTTTTCCTCCAGGTATAAAGACTACAGAGAGGATCTCAGAAGAGCTCGGGGCTGTGCTGGCTGCTAGACTAGTGTTTGGCATTGTCTTTCAGGTTAGGGTCTCACATCCACAGACACATCTCTTCAAGACTCACAGCGTCAGCTACCTCACATTATTGCCAACCAAAAGACATGTTCTAAGGATAAAAAAAGCTACAAACTGAGAAAATTATATTTGTGGATGTTTTGTGCTGGACTCAAAGGTATTGAGTGAACTGGACAAAATACTGTTCCATCATTAATGAATAACTACACAAGAACACATGAGTAATGCAATATTAGCACTCTAGTAACTACTAATATCTAACAAGAAACTCTGATTAATGAATTAGTAAGTAATAGTGCTTAGTCGAATGTGCTAGTTCACTATTAGCTATACACTATTACCTCCCCACTAAGAACTACTGTATACAGGTTCATAATTAATGTGAATAATACATCATGTATAATTCATTCTAAAGTGAAGGTCATGGTACCGCACTAGTAGTGACTGAAGTATTACCAAATTATTCAGAAGGAATTACTAATTATTTGGATCCGTATTCTAAAGTGAAGATCATGATGACTCCCTAGTAATGACTGAAATCATTGTAAGCTTTGAGGTTTTTGTAAGATTCTGGTTAGTAATTCATTTTGCTAGATTTGGTAACACTTAAATCATTACTGGGTTACCGTGATCTTCACTTTAGAATACTGATCCAAATAATTAGTAGTTTCATCAGAAGGATGTAGTAACATGAGTCATTACTATCCAAAAATTATTACTATAATAATTCATATTAATTATGAACCTGTATACAGTAGTTCTTAGGAGTTCTCCAGGATATATGTATATAGTAGTTATTGAGTAGCTAATAGTGAACTACCAGTGCTATTACTTACTAAATTGTTAATCAGAGTTTCTTGTTAGTTAATACTAGTCACTAGAATGTTAGTTAATAGTGCACTAGTCATGTGTTCCTGTGTAGTTATTCATCAGTGATGGAAGAGTATTCTAAAGAGTTACCCAAGTGTTTTGTTTTCTTGATTGGATTCTTTCGCAGTCTGTGAGATGAGGAACAGAAAGGCTGTCGTCTCCTCTCGTCTTCTGCTGTTGTGGACTGGATCATCCCAGATATTCCCAAAGACATCAGCTTACAGATCCATGAAGAGAAGATCCTCACGATAGAGGACGGCTGTAAGGAGACGAGTCCCAGCAGCCTCAGAGTTTGGGTCTGAAACAAAGCCTGTCCTACTTCACACTGCCCAGTTCATACTCTACACTTCTTCAGGCTTCTGAAATGTGATCGTTCTCCTCCAGTGAAAGAACCCTACAATAGTATGTGAACGAAAACACTTCTGTCTGTGTGTGCATCATTGCATCAGATTCATTATGCACCAGTTCCTAGCATCGCTGGATGCTGGAGAGCTGTTCAGCTGTGGTCCTCGGGCCAGTGATTGTCCAGTAATCCTGCTGAGGGGTGTTTGATGAAGCTTGTGGAGCTCCAGGGCCAACTACCTGAAGAACATATCCAACGTGATGAAGATAGTAACAACTCGAGTGCTACGGTTTGTTTGGCCACCCGTTTGACCCATGTTTTGATTGAAATGTGATATTTTTCTTCTGGTTCTGATTTTCAATCCTAAAGCTTCTGGTTTGCAGTTGTTTGTGGTTGAATGTGCTCTATTTATAACAAAGCCTAAATATGGGAGAAGTTGTGAGGATTTTTAAACGAGGATTTATATAAACTTGTTCAATCATTTGAACACATTGACGTCAAAACGTAATCAGAGCTCACGATGAAAATTCGATCCTGATGTTCATGACGTGAAAAGCCGCAGCAGATTTGAAGTTTGAAGCGGTCTTTATTCGTTCGTCTGTATGTTCACACTGTTAGATGAGCTCCGTCTCAGAAAATAACCTTTCTCTCCTCTGCTTTAATTCTTTTAATCAAATGTGCCTCCATACTTCATGTCTTCACTGTTAGTGTAAGATGGTTATTTTGCTAATGCTTTTACATTTTTTGTACATTTGATGCTTTTCATATTTAATGGTGCCTGATGGGATATTCACTGTCTGTACGCTGAACAAGCATTAACGTCGTGGAACATATTTCATAAGACATACTTCTCATTCATATTGTGTTCATAGAGTGTAACAGACTTGAAAACCAAACCATTAATTCCATGTGAAGTCCAGTAATGTTTTATATTTTCTGCAGGATCAGTAAGTCTAATGCATCTGTATCCTGTCCTGAGATGTAAGGCTTGGATTGATATTTACAGTTTGCACCAAATGAGCTGTACAGTAAAAACACATGTCAAGATGATTTCATGCACCAAAGATCAACCATTTCTGTGCTGATGTATTTTGAGGTCTTAACATGAAAACAGAAGAGTCATATTGTTTTTTTTAAGTATGGTGTTTATTATTTACTGCATTACATGTCTACTACATTTTCAATGCATGCAACTTATGTATTTTGTTTGCGTGCCTTAATTTAGAAACACGATATGCTTTAGTGAATGTGTCGCTGTGTATTGTAATGTAACACTAAAGAGAAATAAATCCATTTACTTCTGTTGATGTTCCACAGACTCTCATTTTGATATGTATTTCTGTTTCCTTTCTGTATATGAATTGAATGTTTAATGACATTTGCAAGCATTTTAATTTATGTTAACTAATCATCTGTTAATCATTATGTATGTTCAATAAGTTCATTAATAAATATTTACAAGCACATGATCTCTTATATTTGTAACTTTTTTTACTATATATTATCTAATGATCTGTTAAGCATTTTTATAATGTGTGTTAATGATTTATTAATGAAAATACTGTTGTGCCCTGTCTCCAGTCTTGCTCACTGCTGATTCTCTTCAGATCAGTGACACATGTGAATATTAAAGTCCCCCAAAATTCTAATGTTATCACACTTATGAATAACGTGATAAAAAGTCAGAAAACTTCTGTATTTTTTTCTGACTGTTGAGCTGTTCGGTGGACTCATGGACCCAAGAGGCTGCATATTAATAGATAATCATGGTTTCATTTGCCTGACAAATTCAAGCGGTTATTCTTTGCGCCAGTGTTTAATGTTCTCTGCAATGGTAATGATGGGCTTTGGAAGTGTAGGCCGTAGTCAGCTGCAGAGAGCTGCTTGTTTTCCAATGCTCACGTCCAAGTCAATCATTTTGGGCCAGTGAAGGATGCTAAAATATGAGTAATTCAGACCTCGTGTTTTTTCATTTCAGTAATCCTGCAGCAGCATTTTTGAACCATGCTTTGTAAAGAGCAGAGTCACTGGCGCTTCCATGCACGAAGGAGCTAAAGCTGAGAGCGTTCATGTCCTCAGTTACTTCGATGAGCTGGAGGACATGGCAATGTTGTAGCTCTGGCACTTTGGGAGTAAACTGGTCAAAAGCATGCTGGTTCCAGTCAGAAAACAGGGAGCTTGGCTCAGGCACAATCACAGAATGGCTTCAGTGCATGTTGGGCTAGATGACTGATGCCTGGCTCTCAAGGTAATTCGTTCAGTCAGTTTTTATGCATGTCTACACACACCATTTCCGACACCATTATATCTGGCATCCCATGTTCTCACAGCTGTCTCCTGTTGTCTATTTGTACAGTGCTTTCTAGCGTTGAGAATAGTAAGACCTTTTTTGGTTCCAGTTCTGATTGTGGTTCCATTAAAACTAATAAACTAGTAATAAAATACTAAGCAAAATATCAGCCTGTCTGCTTTCTCTGGGAGAATTCACACAGACAACATGCTGGTACATCTATCATTGTGAGGACTGATGATTTCTCCTAAACATTGTTTAGCATGCCTATTTAGCAGTCTGAAATATTGGAAAGCTGGATGTCCTCACATATGCGCACACGCGCACACACACACACACACACACACACACACACACAGCATAAAAACTATAGTACCTAACCACCAATCTAAAGAGCCTTGGGAACTCTATGGTGGCAAAAGTATGTAAACCTTTCACAATAAATCTGGTAAAAGTCGTGAGGCACTCATCTATTCTCTCTGTGGTCATGTTGCCTTTACTCACTGAAGTAAACAGAAGTACCAGGAGGCGGTGTGGTGCTTTTTTAACATCTGAAATGTAATGTAAATGGATACTTTCCTTTGGATCTGTAAATGGAATCTCAAAATGGAGATCATAAATGGATCTCTTTATGGTTAATTACTCTTGAAATAACCCATTAAAAACAACAACACTCAGTTCCCAACCCTAGTGTTATCTCTCTTGTCTGTTCGATTCACTTGAACAAAGCCAACGCTGCTCGCCCGTCAGAGTCGTCCACGGGCACCGGAAGTGAAAGTAGACTTACTATTGTGAACTGAAACGATCCATTATCTACATTTGCATGATTGCTGAAACAGGTGCTGCACAAGGTGAGAGAAATCAATCGTGGTTTCTGAACCATGCTGGGGTGCGTTTCCCAAAAGCATCGTTAGCTAACTATGGTAGTTAGTTCCATTGAACTCTATTGGAAACAACTGAACTTGCAACCATAGGTTAGGTTAGGTTAGTCAAAAATCCAGTATCTCAAAATATTAGAATATTTCCTAAGATCAATCACAAAAAGGATTTGCAAAACAGAAACGCTCAAGTTGTTTAAAGTATGTTGATTTCTGCACTCAATACTTGTTCGGGGCTCGTTCAGCACAAACTCCAGCATCAGTGAGGAGTGCATGAAGCGATCAGCCTGTGGCTCTGCTGAGACACTATTGAGCTTCAGCTCGGATCCACTTTCTCATCTTTCTCTTGAAAACATCCCACAGACTCCATATGGGCTTCAGGTCAGGCATGTTGGCTGGCCAATCAAGCACAGTAATATCATGGTCACTGTGGGCAGGTGCTAAAGTCCTGCTGGAAAAGGAAATCAGCATCTCCATAAAGCTTGTCAGCAGATGAAAGCATAAAGTGCTCCAAAATCTCCTGGTAGATGGCTGCATTGACTTTAGACTTGATAAAACACAATGGAGCAACACCAGCAGATGTCACGCACCCAAATCATCTCTGACTTCAGAAACTTCACACTGGACTTCAAGCAGCTTGGATGCTGTGCCCCTCCAGTCTGAAAATGAAATGCAACATTTACTTTTATCTGAAAAGAGGAGTTTGGAGCACTGAGCAACAGTCAAGTTGTTTTTCTCCATAGCCCAGGTGAGATGCTTCTGGTGTTGTTTCTGTTTCAGAAGTTTTCCTGAAGACGTACGAGCGTGGTGACTCTTGATGCACTGACTCCAGCTTCAGTCCACTCCTTGTGAAGCTCTCCCAAGTGTTTGAATCGGCTTTGCTCAAGTTTTTGGTTTTCTCAAGCTTGCGGTCATCCCTGTTGCTTGTGCACCTTTTCCTACCCAATTTCTTCCTTCCAGTCAACTTTGCATTTAATATGCTTTGATACAGCACTCTGTGAACAGCCAGCCCTTTCAGTAATGACCTTCTGTGACTTACCCTCTTTGTGG
>NW_015661374.1:0-8475 GCF_001515625.1 Sinocyclocheilus rhinocerous | reverse complement strand
CTTCCTTCCAGTCAACTTTGCGTTTAATATGCTTTGATACAGCACTCTGTGAACAGCCGCTCTTTCAGTGACTTACACTCTTTGTGGAGGGTGTCAATGATCATCTTCTGGAGCATTGCCAAGTCAGCAGTCTTCCCCATTATTGTGGTTTCAAAGAACAAGAGATACCCAGAACTTATACTGTAGGGATGGCCATTTAATGACACTCAAATGTAAATATTCTAATATTTTGAAATACAGGATTTTTGACTTTCATGAGCTGTAAGCTCTAATCATCAAAATTAAAACAAAATAAAAAAAACTTTTGAAATGTTTTACTTTACATGTAATGAATCTAGAATATATGAAAGTTTCACTTTTTGAAATGTAAAAAAAAATAAAAAAAAAATGTTGAGATGCGCCTGTATGTATGTATATACAGTAGTCAACATTTGAAGTGGATCAAAAAAGTTCATAAAATTTGTCCTAAGACAAAAACTCTGGTTATTTAATTTTACGGTCTAAAATTTTGGTTTTAGAACAGCTTTGAAAAGTTTAGATGCACTTCAAATGTTGACTAGTGTATACACTTGTATCATGTAGTCTACCTACAAATGAATAACTCCATTGTTTGTATTGCTTTGTGCATTTTTCCTGTCAAAAAATGTGAAGTAACATGTTTTCAAATCCAGATCATTCTGATCGAGATTAAACTTTCTGAACAACTAAACCCAGGACTCAATTAGATTTACTGCTAACATGCTTTTCATCTTAAAACACAAGAAAATACAACCAACTACAGCAAACAGTTTAACTGCATCAATAAATGTTTTTCCTGCTAAGAACAAGAAACCATTGAGAAACACTGAGCACTGAACAGAAACTGGCAGTTTTCTGTCTAAGCCAATTTAATGATATATACAGGTGCATCTCAATAAATTAGAATGTCGTGGAAAAGTTCATTTATTTCAGTAATTCAACTCAAATTGTGAAACTCGTGTATTAAATAAATTCAATGCACACAGACTGAAGTAGTTTAAGTCTTTGGTTCTTTTAATTGTGATACTTTGTATTACGGTTTACTTTCATTAGATAACATTATTTAATTCTTTAGATAAACTGCCAATGAAAAATTCTTCTGAACATTCATTAATCTTAGGTATTCCAATATTTAATAACATGATGTTAAAATCGAAAGTTGTAACTGTGTAATTTAATGAGCTAACATGAACTAAGACTTGTGTTTTTTTAACAAAGATGAATAACTTCTGTAGCAAATGTAGCTATTGCTTATTGTGAATGTTAATGCATTAACTAAGGTTAACTAATGAGGTCTTATTGTAAAGTGATACCTATTGGTCTTTATAGTTCTTTTGCACTTTAATCTGTGTAAAACTTTTAACTTTATAACAGGTTTAATAACTTTTTTCTCATAACAAAAATAACTGAACATTTAAATGCAATAAAGCAATACAGAAAAATGTATACTGTATTATGACAGCACTTTTTTTAAAACTACATTTCAATATTGTGATAATACCGCATACCGTGATAAAAGCATTAGCAATTAATCGCAACATGAAAATTTGATACCGGCATATCCCTAATATATAAAGGTTACTGTGTTGGCCTACAAATCGACATCCAAGTGAAACCACTGATGAGATTCAAGGCTGTAAACACCTGTAAAGTCAGATTGATGAGACACCGAACACGATTTCGATCAGGACAAAATCACTTGCTGAACTCAATGTGCCATGAAAAACACCACAAGAACGAGCATTAATTTTTCTGTTGTTTATTTAGCAAACGCAGTTCAAGCGGTGAGCACACACGCTCCTCCAACACCCTTGATCTTCTCCTCAGCTCGTCTGCTGAAGTACTTGGCCTTCACGATCACCGGCTGCTTGGGCAGCTTGCCTTTCCCCAACACTTTGAAGAAGCCCTGAAAAACAGCACAACATCAGCATATCCACCTGGAGCCAGAGACACCACACAAATCACTCAAATACACAGCACATGCTGAAGAGACAAATACAACAAAAACATGCTTCTCCAGATATGAAACATCTTTTCAAACTTAAAGGAAGCTGCTTCACCTTAAACATGAAAATTGTAATTTACTCACCCTAATGACGTTCCAAATCTGAATGAGTTTCTTTATGTTGAACACAGAAGATGATATTTTGACAACAACTTTCATTTTTAAGGTGAACTTCTCCTTTAAAGCTTCAAACTGTGAGTCTCAAACTAATAACGAGAAAACCTCAGACACGAAAGTTCTTGATTTGACTGATTTATCAGCCTCACAAGAACTCAACACATTTAAATTGTCCTCAAGCCATTTTCCTCACATTTTACCACATCTGTGAAGACATCTGACCAGACACAGTCAGACACACAAGTAATTAAAACACAAGCCATGGATGATTTCTGTTTGCAGTAGTGGTTCTGGTGACCATCAGGACTCCACCCATCTCTGCCATCTGAGACTCTGAGCCACACACACACTGCAGGGGGTCATCTGGAGCAGCACTGTATGGAGGAGCGTCTCCAAACACTGCTCTAGAGCACTCACAGCACTGCACCTATCTCTGCCATCTGAGACTCTGAGCCGCACACACACTGCAGGGGGTCATCTGGAGCAGCATGAAGCAGCACTGTATGGAGGAGCGTCTCCAAACACTGCTCTAGAGCACTCAGCACTGCACCTATCTCTGCTATCTGAGATGCACACACACTGCAGGGGGTCATCTGGAGCAGCACTGTATGGAGGAGCGTCTCCAAACACTGCTCTAGAGCACTCAGCACTGCACCTATCTCTGCTATCTGAGATGCACACACACTGCAGGGGGTCATCTGGAGCAGCACTGTATGGAGGAGCGTCTCCAAACACTGCTCTAGAGCACTCAGCACTGCACCTATCTCTGCTATCTGAGATGCACACACACTGCAGGGGGTCATCTGGAGCAGCACTGTATGGAGGAGCGTCTCCAAACACTGCTCTAGAGCACTCAGCACTGCACCTATCTCTGCTATCTGAGATGCACACACACTGCAGGGGGTCATCTGGAGCAGCACTGTATGGAGGAGCGTCTCCAAACACTGCTCTAGAGCACTCAGCACTGCACCTATCTCTGCTATCTGAGATGCACACACACTGCAGGGGGTCATCTGGAGCAGCACTGTATGGAGGAGCGTCTCCAAACACTGCTCTAGAGCACTCAGCACTGCACCTATCTCTGCTATCTGAGATGCACACACACTGCAGGGGGTCATCTGGAGCAGCACTGTATGGAGGAGCGTCTCCAAACACTGCTCTAGAGCACTCAGCACTGCACCTATCTCTGCTATCTGAGATGCACACACACTGCAGGGGGTCATCTGGAGCAGCACTGTATGGAGGAGCGTCTCCAAACACTGCTCTAGAGCACTCAGCACTGCACCTATCTCTGCTATCTGAGATGCACACACACTGCAGGGGGTCATCTGGAGCAGCACTGTATGGAGGAGCGTCTCCAAACACTGCTCTAGAGCACTCAGCACTGCACCTATCTCTGCTATCTGAGATGCACACACACTGCAGGGGGTCATCTGGAGCAGCACTGTATGGAGGAGCGTCTCCAAACACTGCTCTAGAGCACTCAGCACTGCACCTATCTCTGCTATCTGAGATGCACACACACTGCAGGGGGTCATCTGGAGCAGCACTGTATGGAGGAGCGTCTCCAAACACTGCTCTAGAGCACTCAGCACTGCACCTATCTCTGCTATCTGAGATGCACACACACTGCAGGGGGTCATCTGGAGCAGCACTGTATGGAGGAGCGTCTCCAAACACTGCTCTAGAGCACTCAGCACTGCACCTATCTCTGCTATCTGAGATGCACACACACTGCAGGGGGTCATCTGGAGCAGCACTGTATGGAGGAGCGTCTCCAAACACTGCTCTAGAGCACTCAGCACTGCACCTATCTCTGCTATCTGAGATGCACACACACTGCAGGGGGTCATCTGGAGCAGCACTGTATGGAGGAGCGTCTCCAAACACTGCTCTAGAGCACTCAGCACTGCACCTATCTCTGCTATCTGAGATGCACACACACTGCAGGGGGTCATCTGGAGCAGCACTGTATGGAGGAGCGTCTCCAAACACTGCTCTAGAGCACTCAGCACTGCACCTATCTCTGCTATCTGAGATGCACACACACTGCAGGGGGTCATCTGGAGCAGCACTGTATGGAGGAGCGTCTCCAAACACTGCTCTAGAGCACTCAGCACTGCACCTATCTCTGCTATCTGAGATGCACACACACTGCAGGGGGTCATCTGGAGCAGCACTGTATGGAGGAGCGTCTCCAAACACTGCTCTAGAGCACTCAGCACTGCACCTATCTCTGCTATCTGAGATGCACACACACTGCAGGGGGTCATCTGGAGCAGCACTGTATGGAGGAGCGTCTCCAAACACTGCTCTAGAGCACTCAGCACTGCACCTATCTCTGCTATCTGAGATGCACACACACTGCAGGGGGTCATCTGGAGCAGCACTGTATGGAGGAGCGTCTCCAAACACTGCTCTAGAGCACTCACAGCACTGCACCCATCTCTGCTAACTGAGACTGAGCCGCACACACACACTGCAGGGGGTCATCTGGAGCAGCATGAAGTAGCACTGTATAGAGGAGCGTCTCCAAACACTGCTCTAGAGCACTCACAGCACTGCACCCATCTCTGCTAACTGAGACTGAGCCGCACACACACACTGCAGGGGGTCATCTGGAGCAGCATGAAGTAGCACTGTATAGAGGAGCGTCTCCAAACACTGCTCTAGAGCACTCACAGCACTGCACCTATCTCTGCTATCTGAGATGCACACACACTGCAGGGGGTCATCTGGAGCAGCATGAAGTAGCACTGTATAGAGGAGCGTCTCCAAACACTGCTCTAGAGCACTCACAGCACTGCACCTATCTCTGCTATCTGAGATGCACACACACTGCAGGGGGTCATCTGGAGCAGCATGAAGTAGCACTGTATAGAGGAGCGTCTCCAAACACTGCTCTAGAGCACTCACAGCACTGCACCTATCTCTGCTATCTGAGATGCACACACACTGCAGGGGGTCATCTGGAGCAGCATGAAGTAGCACTGTATAGAGGAGCGTCTCCAAACACTGCTCTAGAGCACTCACAGCACTGCACCCATCTCTGCTAACTGAGACTGAGCCGCACACACACACTGCAGGGGGTCATCTGGAGCAGCATGAAGTAGCACTGTATAGAGGAGCGTCTCCAAACACTGCTCTAGAGCACTCACAGCACTGCACCTATCTCTGCTATCTGAGCCACACACACACTGCAGGGGGTCATCTGGAGCAGCACTGTATGGAGGAGCGTCTCCAAACACTGCTCTAGAGCACTCACAGCACTGCACCTATCTCTGCTATCTGAGCCACACACACACTGCAGGGGGTCATCTGGAGCAGCACTGTATGGAGGAGCGTCTCCAAACACTGCTCTAGAGCACTCACAGCACTGCACCTATCTCTGCTATCTGAGCCACACACACACTGCAGGGGGTCCTCTGGAGCAGCATGAAGCAGCACTGTATTGATGAGCGTCTCCAATCACTGCTCTAGAGCACTCACAGCACTACACAATCTCTGCTATCTGAGCCACACACACACTGCAGGGGGTCATCTGGAGCAGCACTGTATGGAGGAGCGTCTCCAAAGACTGCTCTAGAGCACTCACAGCACTGCACCCATGTCTGCTATTTGAGCCACACACACACTGCAAGGGGTCATCTGGAGCAGCACTGTATGGAGGAGCGTCTCCAAAGACTGCTCTAGAGCACTCACAGCACTGCACCCATGTCTGCTATTTGAGCCACACACACACTGCAAGGGGTCATCTGGAGCAGCACTGTATGGAGGAGCGTCTCCAAAGACTGCTCTAGAGCACTCACAGCACTGCACCCATGTCTGCTATTTGAGCCACACACACACTGCAAGGGGTCATCTGGAGCAGCACTGTATGGAGGAGCGTCTCCAAAGACTGCTCTAGAGCACTCACAGCACTGCACCCATCTCTGCTATCTGAGACTCTGAGCCACACACACACTGCAAGGGGTCATCTGGAGCAGCATGAAGCAGCACTGTATGGAGGAGCGTCTCCAAACACTGCTCTAGAGCACTCACAGCACTGCACCCATCTCTGCCATCTGAGACTCTGAGCTGCACACACACTGCAGGGGCTCATCTGGAGCAGCACTGTATGGAGGAGCGTCTCCAAACACTGCTCTAGAGCACTCACAGCACTGCACCCATCTCTGCTATCGGAGACTGAGCCGCACACACACCAGGGGGGTCATCTGGAGCAGCATGAAGCAGCACTGTATGGAGGAGCGTCTCCAAACACTGCTCTAGAGCACTCACAGCACTGCACCTATCTCTGCTATCTGAGAATGTGAGCCGCACACACACAGCAGGGTGAAGCACTCACAGCGCGCACGACGTCGATGATGGGCGCCGGGCCGTCGGGCTTCTTGCTGTAGTTGACCCTCGTCTGCTCGCTGACCAGCGTCCACAGCTTGTCCAGGTTAATGGTGGGGCAGAAGAGAGTGTTCCTCTTCAAGTGGTAGTGTCTCATGCCCACCTTACCGAAATACCCAGGATGACTGCAGGAAACAAACACCAATCAGCACTCCAGAACCAGAGCTCAAGCAGCGTCACATTCACTAACAGGCTTTCTGCAGACTCATGAAGGGAAATTTAAGACTTCAAAAACCAATGAAGGAGCTCAATCAAGCTAAAGGAAACCATTAGGGCTGGGCGATTTGTCAGGTTTTATTTATTCAAATTTAATGTTTCGTCCACGGTTTTTTAGAAATCAAGGAATCGAGATTTTGAATAGAAATATTACCAGACGTTAGAATTAGACACTTTGATAATAAGTCAATGATAGCAGTGAAGAGAAGTGAATGATCGGACCGCATGTGATGAACCGCTCGAGTGACTCGCTCTGTGAAGGACCAGAAATATATCACTAGTGCCATTCACTCAGAAAGAGCTTGTGTGTTCAGAAAGCACTGGAAGAGGAAAACATGCAAGAAGATGAGAGTTGAACTTCTAACTTCAGCACTGTGTTTTTAGAGTGCTGTTTCATGCAGGAGACGTTTACATTTTACATTTATCAGCGGCTTTTATCCAAAGAGACTTACAGGACAATAGAAGCAATCAAATCAACAAAAGAGCAATGATACGCAAGTGCTATGACAAGTCTCAGTCAGATTAACGCAGTACACCTAGCAAGGTTTTTTTTTTTTTTAAGTATATAATAAAAAAGAAACGAGCGCGACAGTCAAACGCATCAATGTTCACATAGAAAAAAACTATGGAAAAGCAGCGCAATTGTATTAAAAACCTGTGAAGAACTACTGCTGTATGTCTGATATTTCATGACTGAAAGCTGCTGTAGTGTTTACAGAACATTTATAGTTAATAAGAGTCTACTGCTGATATACCTTCAGTCATTCTGAATTACCTTGACTTGAGAAGCATTTTCCTCCTATTATTTCTGAACTTATAATATGGATAAGACAATTAGTTCAAGATGTTGTAGTTCATGCGTCTCTTCTGCAGAGAACAAGTGATCAGTTTAATATTTTCATACTTGGAACAGAATTTTCTGTAGCTAGAGGGTTAATAAAGGAAAAAAGTTACTTGAATCATGCTGTAGTTATATTTTCTAGTTGACAGGTTTTGTAAAAACTTTGACAAAAATTGTAAACACCGAGAATCAGTCAAACATACTGAAAAAAAATAAAGAAAATATGTAAATTTGTTGCCATTTCTCCAGCCCTACAAACAATATGAGTCCGTGCTGCAACATGAGTCGGAATGAGCAATGTTCAAAAATGAGTTATTTTTCACGTTCTCCATTAAAATACGATGACTTGTTGGAATCGGACAAGAAATGACTGAGCTACAGCCGGACTGAGCTAGAGTCAGATCTGATTTAGAGAGAAATGGAGTTAAAGTTTTCTGAAGATTCCAAACAAAATCACCAAGCAACGTGGCATATTCTCCTCCAGTTCTTTTCTTAATAATAATTACTATATTAGTCACCATATAGCTACTTTTTTATTTTATCTTTGTTATTAAAAATAAGAACAGATGCAAATAAACAGTAGCTTAATCAAGAGCAGCTAGTGATTGTCTTTTCTTTTAATGTTTGATTAACATTGAGACAGATCTATATTAAGACCTTCTTTATGCATGGATCAAACATAATGTTACACATCAGATTTCCCCAACCATTCACTAAACGTTCATGTAAGACATGTGTTTATGTGAATCTCGCCAAGACATATATAGAAAACGCATCTCCTGATGTTTTCAGATACAGTCAAGAACTGAATCACACACACTGTTGCACATGTCACATGTCTCCAGTCGGAGATCACTAAAAATAACATTAAAGAGGTGTGTGA
>NW_015661373.1:608571-608802 GCF_001515625.1 Sinocyclocheilus rhinocerous | reverse complement strand
ATAGCGTTTCGAGAGCAGCCGGCTGACTCAGCTGGCGCAGCTTTTGCAGAGCGACTGCAGGAGTGCTGATGACTACACAGCTGTTTCAGGATTGGCCAGATTCACCGCATGACAACAATGACGTGTGTTTCTAACATATTCAAATCCAATACTGCTCATAAATCTGTGTTTTTAGAACAGTAAAAGCTTTTTTACTGTAGTCGCAATGTTATATTGAGTCACGTTTATCAT
>NW_015661373.1:603641-608430 GCF_001515625.1 Sinocyclocheilus rhinocerous | reverse complement strand
TAACTTTTATAAAGAATATCTCTTTGGATTTGAGACTTTAGTCTTTGCAACTTTACAGATCTTCTTTATGCACCAAGAGCTTCTATCACTCCAAAGAGAAAGGAAAAATTGAAATAGCATCATATGACCCCTTTAAGACTCATCCACGCCCTCCTAAAACGCCAAAGCTATTAACGTATGATCTGTGATTTACAACTCTGTTCTCAACTTAAATTTTTCAATATAGTAGGAGAGTAAAGCGGACAGAAAACAATGTGGAGAGTGATGTAAACTTTTATAAACAGGTTAGATAGAAGCAATAATAATAATAATAATGTATTATTCAATCCCTTATTATTGTCCAATCTTTTTATGTAGCATTCCTGCTGAATAAAAGTATCAATTTATTTTAAAAAATCTTACGACCCCATTTTTGAACAGCATATAATAACAATAATAATACAAATGTATTAAATATGCATCAATTATTAATAATAATAATTATACATTTTTATTAAAAAATGTATTATTATTATTATTATTATTATTATTATTATTTTGTAGCATTACATTGTAGCTTTTTACTTTGTAGCATTGTAGTATTATCCTTATTTAACCAAACAAAACCTATTTGTATATAAAAAAGTGTTGTTCACGAATCAGTGTAACAAGTCATCAATAAAATAAAATATTTAGAAAGCCAGATTACTAAAATTACTAACAGGAACTTAATGCTTACTTATTGTTGCATTACTTACAGTTCAGAGCTCATAAAACCTGCTTTAATAAGGTCAAATATCCTAATGTGAATCTGAAATCTTATTTACAACAGCTTTTGATTACCTACAAAGCAAAAGAGGAAACTGATCCACATTAGCGCCTGTGATTTCATAAAAAGTTTTATTTTTGTAATATGATGACTCAAACCTTGCCTTTTCACATCATATAAACCCCATACACTTTAATTTCAGAATCTGTCCACAAACACACCACTTCTCCCATCCATCATAAACTGAACACACAAATGTGACAGCATCATCAATAGGTGCCTCTCTTTGAGGGCAGTATCTGATCACCAAAGAATACATTGCCATCATGCCCCAACTCCTCTATGTACACATAGTTAAGATCCTGTGATAACTAAAGAAAGATAAAGAGCTACTGGTTAAAAATGTTCCTTTTTTTTTTTTTTAAAGATGTTAACAGTTAATGAAGGAAAGGGAAACATACAAAAAGGGAATGACAAAGTGCTCATAGTCACAAAAACCACAGAATAAAAATTCTCTGAAACAGAGACATACAGTTTGCAAATTTAGCACAGCTTATACCATCTTGAAAGATTGAATGCATCCATTTAAATGATCATACAATATCATAATGTCATACCACCATTTTTCCATCCTTGAGGAAAAAAAGAGTGAAAGTTTTCAGGCAGTCCGAACTTACAGACCTTTTTTACCATGATATTTTATATCTATTTTGGGTTTATGACTTATTTACATTTTATAAATACATGAAAACAATGCCAATTTCAGATGTATCACTGCAGAAGCACTGCATTAACAATGTTATTTTTAGAATACAAAGGTTTTACAAAGGAGTTTTAAGCAACCATAATAATGAGAGATCACATTCTGAGCAATTCCTTGACCGAAACATCAAGGAAACTGGACTGAAATGGCCATACAATGTTCTTAAAATGGCATACAATGTTCTTTATATCAGACTGTCATTTGGGGTCTAATTTAATAGTCCTCTTGTGTTATTCTCACATTCTTTGCCAAGGTCTTCATCACAGTTTGTGACCTCCTTTGAACTGGTATTACTAGGATCGGTTTTATTTTTCTCCTTTTTTTCATCCAGTTTGGGATTTGTTGATTCCAAAACAGGAGCTTTTAAGACAAAAACATTTACACACTCTACACAAAGAATACAGACTTTATCATTAATAATTTGACTGATGTGGATTCAGTGTCTTATGCATTTATTGTATTTTAGGTTGAACTGGACAAGGCAAAGCATGCATTTTGACTTACGATCTAAAAGTTGGCCACCATCTGCTTCACTGCTTCCAACAGCATCATTGTCTTCCTCGCTGAGTTCCACTATTCGCTGTCTTGCACTCTCAAAAACAGACTTCAAAACAATGGAGTCCTCAAAGATCTAAGATATAGAGAGACATTTAACAATCTCCACACAATTCATCAGCTATATTCACTAACACAAATAGCTTTGTGCCTTGCAAAAATATTCAGGCTCATTGTGGGGACAGTTCACCCCAAAATTATAATCCTGTCAGGACCACTATCATCAAAGATAATTGACAAATTAGCATAAAGTTTGGATTGGCGGTATGGTTCTGTTCTGGGCAAGAACTCCCTGCACATCCATGCAGCCTAACATGGATAAGAGCAGGGAGAGTAGCGATAATCCCCCAGAGTAAACAGAACAGAACCAACATATATGTATTACAGATATCATTAATGTTCAATAATTTAATATACATATTTTAAAATTAGTCTGATTCAAAGGAGAATCAGAAGGCCAAATTCTGAATGGACGAGAGGAGGAGCTGGGGATGGAGGAGGGCAATTAGCTATTGAGCAACGCAAAAGCTGCTGATAAAACTAAGGGACCTTATATATGAATGCTGAGATCGGCGTCGTATTCCTATAGGTAGACGTGGATCAGCTGAGAGCCAGCTGACGCGAGCTTGACTAACGTGACCTGCCAGAACTAATGCTACGCTTGATTTCTGTCATCATTTACGCACCTTTAAGTTTTCCAAACCTGTATACCTTTTTTTCTTCTGTTGAGCACAAAAGAAGATATTTTGAAGAAAGTTGGAAACCAAAGAGCTGACGGTAGCCATTGCCTTCCATAATATGAAAGAAAACATTTTTTTTTATGAAGTCAGTCGCTATAGACAACTGTTTGGTTACCAACATTCTTCAAAATGTCATCTTCTGTGTTCAACTGAAGAAAATGATACAGGTTTGGAACAACAAATCTAAAAACCTGTTAAATCTATTTGCATAAATGTTGCAGTACCATTGCAATGCACAGTGAATGCAAAAAAGAAAAAAAAAAGAATTTACAAAGTATTTTTATAACAAAAAAATGTACATAAGTCAAACCTGAGATCCTTCCAGATTAAACGTCTGAGCATTGTGGCACATCTGCATGATATCCTTTTCCAGGTCAGCAATGCACCTGTATTTGTGATTACGTACTCTCTCCTGCATACACAAAACCAGGAAAGATTCAAAAGAATACATGAACAATCAAAAAGGTATATTAACAGCCATACACATTCTCCTATGAAACTAATGACAGTAATGACAGGTTTTCATTAAATCTGTAAAATAATTCTACTTCCTTCATATCGTTTTAAAACACAGCCAGCAAAAAACACAACCTGTGTGACAATAGCAAAATCAATAAGGATGTCAGTGTGGATATACAGTAAGAATGGAAAAAAGTGAAGAAAGGTCTATTGGAAAAGGGGGTGATGGAAGCAGCGGATGAGAATTGGACATTTTAGAAGAATTAGCCAGGACTGTGGGATGACGAATAAACACGCTGATAGTTCACCCTGATCCTCCTGAAGTCGACTGGCTTGCGGATGAGCTCATAGTACTCTGGCACCTCTTTTCTGGAGGGCAGCTGAATGAAACCTTTACTGATCTGTCGGCCCAACCTGTAGAACGGTGATACATTCAAAAAAAAAAAAAAATGCATTATGCATTTTATTGTGCTATCTGACAGCACACATGCACTGACCAACAAAAAGGGAATAAGTATGAACTTCAAACAGTTGGCAAAGCTCAATCCTTTTGTTTTAGTGTCACCATTTACATCATGTCACGAAGTAAAAACAGAGTCATCAACAACCAATTAAGTCCGTGTGTTTAACTACTAACGTGTCCTTGTAGTTTATGACCATGTCTACGATGGTGTTCATCTGTTTTGTGAGCTTGGGAGGGTTGGGTGGCAGCTTCTCAGCAGGAGGTCGACCCCGTCGCTTTTTGACCTTCTCCACCACCTCCTGACCAGTCTCAGAGCCCTGGTTACCTTGTTGATCGCGTTTTCGTTTCTTCAAGTTGCTTTCCTCCTCCATAACCTCAGACACTCCGTTTTGGATAGCCTGAGACTGAGGAAAAGACATAATCCATTGGAAGAGTGATGAGCAGTACTGGATTTAACAGAAATAAGGATTTTGTACACTCTAAAAAAAGATGGTTCTTTAAAGGTTCTTTACATGCAGTAATGGATTCATTTAGATATCCATAGCATTCTGAAGAACCCTTTCATGCTGAAATGGTTCTTTGTGTTAATATTTTTTTTTTTGGTCACATATAAGTGTGTGCAGCTCTGCTAAGCTGTGGAAACTTCTCTCCTCTTCTCCACTAAGTAGGTAAACGCGACAATGAATTTTAAATTCATATTGTTAGATTTTTTTTATTATTACTTGGGTTTATGTATAAACATACCCCATCACGATAAATATTAAAACTATCCATTTAGCACTAAAAAGGGTTCTGCTATTGTTACAAGCCGAAGAACCCTTTTCTGGTACTGTTTAGAACCATTTTACTTAAGAGTGTAGTTTTAAGAACATAAAACTGTGATCATGAACTGGAACTGAAAAGTAGCCTATTCTCAATGTGCACAACTTAAAGGCACAATACGTAATTTTTCGCCGCTAGAGGGCGCGTATTCAAAATAAACAAATAGACAAAGGCTAGTTTGATGACGCCGTGAGTGTGGAATCATGGGAGTTGTCGTCTTCATCCCCACAGCCGATGCA
>NW_015661373.1:602380-603022 GCF_001515625.1 Sinocyclocheilus rhinocerous | reverse complement strand
TGCCACAGTCGACCGCTTCCGCTCCTTCCGGTCGTGCGTATGTGAGAAAAAAAAGCAGCGCTGTTTTATCATACTAGATACGTTTGAAAGTTCTGTTATAATGCTACTCTGTGCGGTCGTCACCGGTTTATTAAAACGCACAACATATTAAAGCGTCTGGTGTTTCCATGCTTTCTACAAAACAAAACCAGAAATCGAGGGGTTATGGACACGGTCCTTGTCACTAGTTAAAATTGCTTATTTCTCTGGATTTAAACATTTGGGATAATGTAAGAACACAAGTCAGCAAAATATATAACACTGTTCTAGTAATTTTTGGATATTTTAATAAAAAAATCGTACATATTGTGCCTTTAAGATAAAAAATAATACTTAAAACTACGAATAGTCATTGTTCTACACATTTCTTTCTTTTGTTACCTTTCATTAACTTGTTAGTACTTGTTTTTAGACATTAGAGTTAGGAGTAACACTTTACAAGAAGGTTCAATCCGTTAACTTCAGGTTGTCTATCATGATAATTAATTTAGTAAAGGTTAAATGTTAATTTATAAATAAACTATTGTTCATTGTAAATTCATGTTCTTTTAGGATTATATATATATATATATATAGGCTATATATATATATATATATATATAT
>NW_015661373.1:591171-602368 GCF_001515625.1 Sinocyclocheilus rhinocerous | reverse complement strand
AAAAAAAAAAAAAAAAAAAAAAGAGCTGATTGCCGTGCATTATTCTCCACATATAGCGCTGTCTGAACCCCAAACATGTTTTGTCAAAAAAGCCGGTTTTGTCCACTTTCAAGGCATCGTGAGTTCACGTTTTACTGCAGAAGCCGACAAGCGCCCTTGTTGTTTTTGGACAGAAGCCGATATGTCCAATTTAGCGAATCAGCGCGCTGTATTCAGGTCAGGTGGCAAGGCTACTTTCACTTTGAAAAGACGTGCTGCTAGCTGAGAGGATTTAAGGCATATGGAGGGATTAATAACCATCGCAGAAATTTTTGTGCCATCATCAACTTTCTCTATTCAAATAACAGCTAATAGACTTCGTAGTAATTCATTCACTATGAACATGTAAAAGTTTGCAGTATTTAGGATATTTGCCATGTATTTTAAATAATAATACTAATACAATATAGTCAGCATTAAATTACTAAGCAGTTTGATGAACTTTCTGGCCTTTCATTCGAACACTTGCAGGTCCAAATCCTCATCTTGGTTATGCGTCTCACCAGGAAATCTGCCTTCAATCTTCAGTCCCCTCTAAAACGAGCAGCTGCTTTCACTTCCCTTTTAATATTTGATAAAGAATCACTTAATATGCCACGAGCTCTGTATGGTCCAACACAGGGGCTGCTGGGGAGGCAAGAGACGCTGGTACACTGATCTTCAGTCCCATTGTGAATGAAATGATTGCCGTTTACGGCGATGCTGATCTCCAGCCAACACGCCTTGGCATAACGGATCAGTGACGTACGGTTCCATACAGTCCGCCGAACGTGTTTCAATAAACACGGTACAAGACGCAGCGGCTAGCAACATGCACACCTCTCACGTGTGAGAATAAGCAAATGCGGAATTCACTTAGTGTGTGTGTGTGTGTGTGTGTGTGTGTGTGATGCCAAGTTTGCGTTTTACACAAAGGCAGTTAAAGTGCAGTGATATGCCTGCCGCAGAGAGCATTAGAGAGGGATGAAAATATGAATTCTGAGTATGACGCTATGCAGGCTAAATCATTGATGTCTAAATCAAACACGCGCGCGCGCACAGTAGCATACGTTCTCATATACTTACATGCACAAAGAAATCAGACAAAACAAGACGCAATGTACTGACGTGAGAGAGCAGCCCCCACAGAAGCAAACATTTCATGCAAATATCCTCTACGCGGGCGTAAGAGAAATATGAAAGCGCGAGCGTGCAGAGAAACACACGGAATGCATTTATTCACACGTACCCCATGGGACCATGTGGAAGGAAGGAGGCCTAATAATCAACAGCATAATAATGGAATGCACACTGACACACGCATACGCTCGCATGCACAGACGCACAACTGAACAGGGTGTTTGCAAAAAGCACATTCATAAGTGTCTGTAACTACATGGCGCAGCAAGCCAAAAACCCGTTACGCTACACACGTCTGTTCCTGTAACCTAAAAAAAGGTGTCAGGATCCACACAACCGATTTGTCTGGGCAATCTTTTCCTTCACCAGACACAGTTCACACAAACACACACACACACATTCCCTCTCTCACTTTATGTCTGTGCCCATGTGCTGAAGCCTGGTGTGATTGCGTAGCGCGCAGCCAGTCTCTTCATCAGCTGATCACTCAAAACGCACAGCCCAAAAGGGGGGTGAAAAGCGCCCAGTTTTTCATACACAAATCAATTGCCGTTAGGATGTTGAGAGAGAGAGAGAGAGAAAGGAATAACTGCGAGATGCCTTTCTGTTAGTTTGTCCCTGTGGAAGGGCCTGCAGCTCGCTTTTCTCTCTCTCTCCCCCCACTCTCTCTTTCACTCTCACTCACTGCATGTTTTAATATCGACTGTCGCAATCTGGTTTCTTTTCCTTTTTTCCTTTCCCCCTCTGCCTCTCTTTTATACTCTTGTTCAGTCTTTTTTAACCGCCCCTCTGTTAAAAGAAGCGGGCTCCATTTTTGTGCCTATGCAGATGTTTTTTTGCAAGCTTTACTGACATCTTGAGAGGATTCCAGGGTTGTTAATGTGTTGCACACTCTCTCAAACACACATGCACATAAATTAACTAATGGCATGTTTGTATCTGCGTCTGGGAGCTTTTACAACAGAAAAAAAACAGAGATTCTGGTGAAAACATTTGGGGCTATAAATATTACCAGATAGTCCAAACATAATACTTCTGTCTGCTTCCCTTTGAGAACTGAGACTAATAACTTCTCAAAGAGACTAAAAAGTAGTTTCACATGTAGCTCACAGATGTGGCATATGCTTAATTATCCTTATGCTGTATTATTGTAAGGGCTCAGTGGTGTCCTAATATTACTTAGAATGTATTCTTGTTCAAATATGATCGGATGATGGCAGACCTGAGACACATTTATTTTGAAACAATGTTGCTGAATTGGTATGGGTGTGAAAATGTGCTGTATAACTAACTAAAAACATAAATAAAAAACAATAGATAACTGAAATGGTCAAAACAGACCTTGAGATAAAGCTGAAAAATTTGTGCCGGGGACACATACACCAATAAAAATAAAACTGGCCATGTGTGTATCATATTTCTACTTAAAAGTAATCTCAGCAATAAACCATAATAACTCTACATGTGAACAGCAAAATAACATACAAGAGGTTGTGATAGTAAGTAAAATCGGCTCTATATAATGTAATGTGTTATCAATTTTTGCATTATGTAATCTGGTTTTAAATCCATTATGAAAGTTCATTTTAATAAATTGCCAACATTTTCTATGAGGCTAAATTGCCATCTGTCCTCAGAAATCCCTGTGATGAGTCATATTTCTGCTTTCAATATTTTCCATAATAATTTTCATGAATGAAATATGCCTCTTAAGAGTCTGTATAAAATCAGATGCAGTTTTAAGATGCAACGTCATTCATGTAAATTTGCCATGCCAACAGCTTCATTACAAAAGCCATTGTTTGATTTATCAAATAATCTTATATTTCTAACAAGCCTCTGAGAAGTATCAATATAGTTTTTTTACGGAAGAGCACATTTTTAGTGTATGCGTGTGTTGTGGTATGATTACATGCTGTCATAATTTTACATTTCATATGCATGTTTTGCTATCAGGTCGACAAGGGCATTTTGGTAAAACATCTCAGGCTGTTACTATGGCAACACCACGTTTTACTGACTGCAGACCACACAGAGCTGTAATGCTATAGCATTCCATCACAAAACACAGACACACACTTTGTCGGACACACTGAGCTGAACATTATCAAACACAATGAGCCACTGAGCTACATGAAGATGAGCTAAAATCCAAAGACATGCTGAAGTATAATCAGTGAAGATTTATTCAAGTTAATGTAAGTCAATGCATGCATCTTATATAGGTAATGTGTCAGGTATCAGTATTCCAACACAAAAATATAGCTGTAATATATCAAAAGCTACACAAAAAAAGCAACCCTTCTAAGCTAATCTAAATGAATGCAGCCTTTAAAATCAATTTCTCACCACAAGATATTGTTTGTGTAATAATATGGGCTGTATTTTATCTGACAGCCATCTTTTTCAGTACAGCTGCACTGATTCTACATAAGTATTGAATGTCAGCTGTTGTCCTTTTCACATGTTATTCTTTCCTTATTCTTAAATAAAAATGTCCTTCATTTTGTGAAGAATATCTTTTGTCATGTTAACAATTGCAAACATGATTGTGTAACTTCAAAAATGCTCAGACTGATTGTCATTATGCAGTAGAATGTAATGGCATAAAAAGATTTCATTTAAAAGACTAGATCTCACAAAAATCAATTAAAAAAAACTGTCATCAGTTGCTAATAATTTCCCCTCCCCCTATTTGGAACACAAAATATGGGGGGAAAAAGGTACTGGCTGCTCTTTTTCATGCAGTTACAATGAATGGGAAATGTAGTTTTAAAGCTTTAAAAAATCATGAATAAAAATGGGGGGAAAAAAGGTTGGCCAGTGGTTATTTACATAATGACAAAATATGATGTCTAATATTTTGTATTTTTTGTAACTGAAAAAAAAAAGCAAGATGCAATGGCAAAAGACATCCGTCTGATACACATAGACGCAGATATTTTTGAATTGTCTGATGTATTTTTCAGCCTCATGGCTCTCAAGAGATCCTCTCATAAGATTTGTGATATGCCACTGAAAAGCAGTATCATAAAAGTGGTCCATTACTACTTGTGCTCTATGCAAGTATTTGGAGTTTCATCATGTTTTCATATCCAATTGTAACAAATGAATTTGAAATGACAAGCTCTAAATTCAGATGATGTCTGAACAATCAAACGGCCTTCACACTGCATGGCATTTCTTATCAGGGTAATAATTACCCATCTGTTTGGGTTGGGACACCACAATTCTCTACTGGGTTAAGAAGAGCAGATCATAGTCAAATGACATATGTTCACATATCCAGACCAGTTTCTATAAATGCCTCGCTGAAAGCATTCTAAGCAGCTGTAATATATGCCTCAAGAAGGCCAGGTGTTTTCAAAAGCCCCATTTTCTGTAATTTCATCTAAAAAAAAATATACAGCACAGGCAAAGATCAAAATGTTTATATATTTTGTCTTCCGAGGGACCAGCTAAAGTTCCTCACGAGGAGAACAACTTAATGAATAATGAATGTCAATATGAAATTCCACAGAATTTTCACATTTCTGTTGTTTCATTTACATGGTAAAACCACGGCACTTGGTACTTAATTATTACTATATTCATGTTACCATGGTGCTTTTTACATGGTAATGCCATTGTACGTTTGGTATTTTCGTGTAATGTTTTGATACTCCTTTGGTCGGAAAATGTCTTTACCTGCAGTAGTTCACTACATATACAGGTGTTGAACTAGACAAAGACCTACTTCATCGCTGATAAACGAAAGATTAATTCTAGGCAAATAATCACTTCCTGCGATCTTGTGGTTCTGTTTTAAAGCATTATCTTAACCGTTTCACGGAGTGAGAAATGATCAATTCAATCAGTGTGTGAACAGCATGTGAGCAGTCGAGAGCAAAACGATTTAGATCTTAGTTTGGCCGATTAAAAAGAACCCATTCAATTTCACTCATGAATCACTGGTTCAGATTCTAATCGAACACATGATTTTCGTCCGTTCGATTGTTGCAATAATAATAATAATAATAATAATAATAATAATAATAAATAAATAATATTACTTTGGAGATTTGTTCCTCAGAGAACGACCTTCCTCATGTCTGCTGATCATCTGCAGTCCAGCTTTTCACCATTAGATGGCATTATAACTGTATGAACTCTACAGATCTAGAATACAACTTGAGAGCAAAGTAATGCAATATTTGCAGTAAACACAAGGTGGTGATATAATCACATTTATTTACGTAGGCTATATATGAACATGACATTTACATTTCATTCATTTTTATTAAGAGTTCTTAAAATCTATATTTTTAGATTTTGGAAATGAATAGTGTATACTTGGTAATATATATATATTACAAGAAATTAAATCAAGCTTTTAAATGTGGAAAAAAGGTTTATAATCCTAAAATGCATAAAATGTATATATCACCTAAAATGAATACAAAAAATTGTTTTGACATGCAGTTTACTATTATAGTATAACAGTTTTGAGTTAATATATAGGTCTTTTTTACGGTCAGTCTGCATAAATTGTATTTTTATATCTGGGAAATATAACTGTCAGTAAATAAGAAAATAGATGATGTGGCTTATACTGCCAACAGTGAGTGCACTGCACTTTTAAAATGACTGCTCTCTTTAATATTACACCTCATTACACTGTATGAAAAACGCAACCTGTCATACTCATCTCAGTCATATGATTGAACAGGTAGTTCAGAGGGGATGTCTGAATGGATGAAGAGAGCATGGAAAAATGTCATATCAATCAGAAGAGCTTATGCGTGCAACAGGCGGAGTCTTGCTTCGAGGGGATCCCTGTGGATGAACATTCACAGACACAAACAGAAACTGTTGTGCAGCTAATGTGAGTAATTGGTCAAATATGTTATTGGTAAGTAAATAAAATGCTATAAGAGAGTACAGATGAAGATAAGGAATAGTCATACCCTAGGTTGGCCCTTTGAATAGTTGACATGGGCATAGAGAAGCATAACAATGTCTTTGTGTCCAGCCTCCAGAGCAATGGACAAGGAAGTGCTCTCATCCTACCAGCACACAGACACCAAATATACCAAGCAAAAGCACACAGACACATTTAAACAAGAACACAAATAATAATAATAACAATAATAAATCATTATTTTAAATCTTTTCTCTCAGATAGCCATGTGGTTACTCACATTGTCAGTCAGTGTGGCATCACAGCCTGGCTGGGCCAGTAAGAGTTTGACAATGTCAGCATGGCCATGTTCACCAGCACACATTAGAGCAGTTGACCCCTCATCATCCTGGATGTTGACCTCTGCCCCAGCAGCCAGAAGAGCTCTGACCATATCTAAACGCCCATGACTGACTGCTAGCATGAGAGCTGTCTGACCAGCCTATTGAGCAAACAGTACAGTAAACACAAAAAGGATACACAGATATTCTTAAGCAGAAACTTATGGAAGCATATAGGTAGCGAAATTCAATTTAAAATGCAATATTCAAAATGGTTTTACTACAAATACCACGTTAAGCTATGGTTTATGTACCATGGTTAATTTATGGTTACCATGATAAGTACAATAACCATGTTTTTTGTTTTTATTTATGTACCATGGTTAATGTCGTAATTAAGGGAGCAAAGCACTGTCGTGTTTTTTCTGGGTGTTTATCTGTTAAAAATTAATCGACTAGTCATTTTAAATATGTAGGCTAGTTTAAATTAATCCGAACTGAATGAATCTAAACGAGTCTTTTGATTAACAGAATCGCAAAATTTGAGTGAGATTAATAAAATAAAATCCACACTATTCGCGGTAGTGTTGTATCTCAAGTTTTTTTTTTTTTTTGTCGTTTGGTAATAGAGGCAATTACTTATGGAAGCATATAGGTAGCGAAATTCAATTTAAAATGCAATATTCAAAATGGCAATGTATTTCTGTATTTAAATGTACATTTTCCATTACCCATACATGCAAAGTTTGTTGCAAAAGGAAAATTAAATTATATAATTTACTTTTGCTATTTCCAACAGTAGTCTTAATATGTAAATTGCATACGAATTTTAACGCTTTAGAAGTTGCGAAATGAAAATGTATAACACAAATTTATTTGATATGTAGCTGCTGTGTAAAGACTATAAATGGACATTACAAGCATTACAATAAAAATATTTTATACCTAAAATAGCGGCCATGTTTCGAACGATCCAAACGTAACACGCTTCTGCCAATCCCCACCTTGAAGCAATGATTGACTGAGGGTGGGCGTGGTCAGCTCGGAATGCATTTTCAAAGCCGCACTGAATTTTGCTACAAATATCCCACGGCGTCATGATGAAAATGCAATCCTAAGTGTTCTAACTGTTAGTCTAAATGCATTTTACTACCATTTCTGCTTGGACATGTTACACATATCAAATAAATTTGTGTTATACATTTTCATTTAGCAACTTATAAAGCCTTCAAATGTGCATGCAATTTACATATTAAGACTACTGTTGGAAATGGCAAATGTAAATTATATAATTTAATTTTCATTTTCTTTTTGCACCAAACTTTACAAGTATGGGTAATGGAAAATGTAAATTTAAATACAGAAAATCATTGCCATTTTGAATATTGCGTTGCCATTTTGCATATTGCATTTTAAATTGAATTTCGCTACCTATATGCTTCCATAGAAACTGTTTTCTCTGTTACTCAAATAAACAGCTCAATATTCAGTCAAAAACACAGACTGGCAGATACCTGGCTGGCCTTGGCATTAACATCTCCTCTGCCAAAGAGTTCTTGCACCACCATCATGTCGTCTTTCGTTTCCACGGCAGCCAGGGAGGCAAGCATTATGGGAGTATAACCGGCCTTATTCTGATGATCAACATTACATACTCCTGCATGAGAATAAATCAAGACCAAATGAATTATCTACAATAAATAACATTAAAGGAGCCACAATTGGCACCCTTTTTAAACAGTTAAGTGTCTCTCAACAGAAGCATTTAACACTCCTGTATGAATATTTATTTTATGTATATACATTTATATATAAGTGTGTGTGTGTGTGTGTGTGTGTATATACACACACATATACATACGTGTACATATATATATATATATATATATATAAAATAAATATTCATACAGGAGTGTTAAATGCTTTTAACTAAAGCGACTTACAAATGAGGACAATAATAGAAGCAACCACAACCAACAAAAGGGCAATAATATGTAAGTGCTGTGACAAGTCTCGGTTAGCCTAACACTTTATATATATACATATAAACACTATTACAATAAGTGTTCTATTTTAATACATATGCTGATTTGATGCTCAGTAAAAAAGTATTAATTCTTTGATGAATAGAAAGGTCATAAGAAAACCATTTATTTAATGGATCCTTGCTGAATAAAAGTATTTAAAAAGTATTAAAGTATATACCAACAAGCATTGTTATACAGGTAAATAAATAGTAATAATAGTAATACAGCTAAATGAAGGTGTATAGAATTAACAGAAAAGTTTAATCTGGTGTGCTACTTCACAATAGATTAATCTAGGATTATAAGGTTAATAGGTTTAGGGGTACCTGCAGCAAGCAGAATCTTTACTATGCTAAAATTAGAGTGTGATACACTGTAGTGGAGGGCTGTGTTGCCATTTTGGTCAGCCATGTTGGCCACATAGCACAGGACCTCTGGCGAGACATGGCGACAAGCGAAGAGAAAGTCCTCCACAATCTGTGGGCATGCCCTCTTCTGACTGGACACACAGAACCACTCCTGCTGCACTGTACTCAGACAGGAACGCTTTTACAAAGACAAACAGATAAAATGCAAAAAAAATCAAGACAAAATTCCGGGTAGCGTATCTGTGTAAACCACACAGACACATTTTAGACAAAATGACACCAAATAAACGAAGCAGGCTTAAATTACTTCTAACACAGAAAGAAAATACAGCAACACTATAATTTTAAACTTCCCAAAATCCCACAGAGTACCGAACAATCTGATTTATATGCCAGTGGGTAATTATGGGATGAGTATAAGAGTGAGTAAACATAGAAAACATCAACAACTGAGCTTTTCAGACTGAAATACAGCTCCACAATACATTATAAATTAAGTTTGATGTGCCCTTCTTTTGTTTTCCTGTTGTTGAGTTATATATTATGCACCTTGAGAATTCATTCCCACAAGTTTCATAAACATGTTTCCTCGCTAAAGCTAGATCTGTCTGAGATGGTTCAACACTGTTGTTGTTGTTGTGTGACAAAGTAATTGAACACATTAGGAGCCACTAACAACATTGGTTAAATGATTACTCCGCAAAAGTCAGAGAGAAGAAAAAAATTATGAAACCTCTACAATCTATTAAACAATAGTGATTTAAAGTCTAGGAATCCTTCTCTGATAATAAAGAACATACTAAACACATTCATTCAACAGACTTTAAATGTTTTAGACTAAGACTCCTCAGAAAGCATCTACTATACAGTAACTACTAACTGAAGAGGGAAAAAAACATGGAAACAATAAAAGAACTGACATTACAACCAGTGTTGGGCAAGTTACTTCCAAAATGTAATACATTATTCAACCATCTAATTCCAGTAACAGAAGATAGACACTATTTTACCCGCAGATTTTTTTCTCTGGTGCTGTTTTGCGATGTTAGTAATATGTTGTTGTAACTTGCGTTACTGAGATTGTAACGAGTAATAATATTACCCAAATTTGATTAGTAATGCGTTATATTACTGCGTTACAGCAAAACGTAATATACTACTGTAATATTATTACTTTTGTAATGCGTTACTCCCAGCACTGATTACAACACAGATCTCTTGTTACTGCTCTGAAACTCACCAGTTCTGTGTTAGATATCACCTTGCTGCCATTGAGGTGAACCTGCAGAGTCTGGCAGGCAGAAAGCATCTTCTCACTAAATTTATACCTACACAGTAGAAAACAAATGTACCATGATAACTTTTGGCTAAACAGTTTCATCTTGCACTGATAAAAGAAAACTTGCTATAAGCATGAACCTTTCTTTTCTCTTGGGAATCTTCATTTTATCTTTGGTACTCCCCTCTTTCTCCCTCTTTTCTATTTTTTTCTTCTCTTCATCCTCAGAATCACCACTCTCAGACAGGGGGTCCACAATACCTCTGTGTATATGCAGAGAGAAAGAGAGAGATGTACAATTAAATGTACAATAGGTATGAATAGCAATGCATACTATTCAAAATTAAAAAGACCTGCAGTACACAACCAATCTGGTAAAAAAAAATCTTCAGTTCAGCATTAACAAAATCATGGGACACTGAGCTGAATTTATTAGTTATGATAAAATAATGAAAGCTTTTATTCACCCATGTGAGGCAGGCTTAGAGTTCATACTCTTCGTGGACTTCAGATTGGAGCTTTTCCTTTTCATGATGGACCTGAGACAGCGATCAACACTGGGTGAGCCTGAAAGAAATGACACATCATATTTCCAATTAAATAAATAAGATGTGACAATATATGACTCAATACTGTTTTTCAATTAAAATTGCTGGTCCCACTTCATATTAAGTGGCCTTAACTACTATGTACTTACATAAAAAAAAAAGTACAATGTACTTATTGTGTTCATATTGTATTGCAAAACACTTTTGCTGCTATTTATTGAGGTGGGATACGGGTAAGTAAATATAAAAAACGTACTTACAGTCTGTGAGTCAGAACAGCCGGCATTGTAGTCTACTTTTCCAGGATCAGGAAACAGTCCTCCATAAAATGTGCTGCACACATCTGGATATTTGGGTTGAACTGTTCTGGAACAGTGTTGTAAATACAACTTAACCACTGATTTCTAGTCGTGTCCTCTTTTGGAAGGCCAAACAAAGTAGTTTCACACGGCGGGCTAGAGTGAGCGGAGGCCGGCGGGCCTGAGTGAGTGGCGGTGGGTGGGCTTGAGAACGGCGCGGCCGGCGGATTCGACGAAGAAGCGGCCGGCAGGCTTGCGGCAACCACATGTGACGACCTCGGGCTGGACTCCGCTTCGT
>NW_015661373.1:575572-591040 GCF_001515625.1 Sinocyclocheilus rhinocerous | reverse complement strand
CACAGCGCGAAGTTGATGCATTTCCTCCGCGACCAGCACGGATCAGCTCTAGGCATGACGAAGTGGATATCGTCCTCTTTTGGAAGACCAAACAAAGTAGTTTCGCTTTCACAACGAAACACACAGAACACATACACACACGCGTCTTCACGACATGGGGGCAGCAACAATACTACAGCGAGAATAAAAGTTACGCCTTCTATCTTTGCGTGAACATTTGGGCGGCGTTATGCAAATCTTCCCACATCGTGATGTAGACATGTGGGGGCGTGTTAGAACGAGCCGTTTTAGGTAGGCGTGGTTGACTCTTAACTTTTATAAAGAATATCTCTTTGGATTTGAGACTTTAGTCTTTGCAACTTTACAGATCTTCTTTATGCACCAAGAGATTGTAACACTTCAAAGAGAAAGGAAACATTGAAATCGCATCATATGACCCCTTTAATATAAAGTGGGACCAAATTGCTATTGTTTTTGGTTGTGCAGTTCAGTTAAAATCTACATACAGATAAAATCTGGGCTAAAATGAAATCTACATACAGCTGATGTTCATCTCCCTTTCCTTGAAACATAATATTTAAATAATAAGAAATGAAGTCCTTTGTGAAGGAATCCTCATATTTGCGGATCCTTACCTTTAAAAAAAAGCTTAAAACCCCCTGAAAACATCCCCTTCTTGTTCCTAAACATGCACACACTCCTTTAAACACCACAAACACCTGCTAAAGGCACTTTTTATTCTGTAATAAGGAGTCCTGAAAATCAAACATTCCTGTCTTTCAGAAACCATGCGCAGAGCAGGCTTCCAGTGTGGATGGTATTCATGCCTGTGTCTACCACATACCAAAAGACATGAGAGCATTCCTCAAGCCAACAGCTGCCCAAATATTCTAAGTGTAGGGTTTATTCAGCCAAAAGACAAACCAGAGAGTGCTATTTCCATCTCCTGTTCAAATTCCACTGCAAAAAGATTACTCTGAAAAAAAAAGCCTTCTCTTTTCTGTTTCTTTTTGTATCCTGCATGCACTTCTTTGTCGGGTGGAGTCACTTAGACCAGTATGCTATACTTTTGCTTGCTAACTTACTTGAGTTGCCTTTGACACAAATAAATACATACCATGAAGAGCAGCAGACATCTGCAACTGCATTTGATTCTTTTCTTTAACTCTTGAAGTCTCATTTGATGTCTGGTTTTGTGCAGTGCCTGGGAATTAGAGAGGAAATGAAAGCAAGCAATCAGCTGAAACCATATAAAGTATCTAAAATGCCAAAAAACTGCTTTCAAAAGGTAGATACACAAATATACACATCATTACCTCCAATTTGTTCATCTAAAACACCATGGGACTGTTTTGACGCAGGGTGACTGTCGGTTAACAGATCCTGTTGTTCTTTAAGTAATTTTTGCATGCGATCTATATATTGGTCAAGTCCAGGCTCGGTCTGCACAAACATCTCTCCCTCTGAGTTTCGTATTCTCCCGTCCCCCACTTCTACGCCAATACTACGTGTCTTGACCGGATCTGGCAGACGGGATGGACCACATGCAATGTTCCGCGTATGGAGTCCGATGAGGAGATTCTCATTGATATTTGCCATTCCAACGCCAATGTCACGTGTAATAACATTAGGAACAGCAGGGGTGCTTGTGCCTCTATCTAAGCATGCAGTGGTTCCAACAGAGCGCGTTTGAACAGCAGCCACACAATTGCAAACCTTCCCATCTCCAACTGCCAGAGATCGGGTCACTGCGTGTGCTGTGTTGGTATGTCTTTCCCTGGTGAGCGTGTGCTTTGTGTTGGTGCTGGTTTCAGATATACAGGCCTGCAAAGTGCTGGTGCTGCGTGAGACGGTGCAAAAGGCTGTGCTGGTACGCTGAGACACGGTCTGTGGGATTGCCATCACACCCAGGTCAACCCTTCGAACTGGGTCAGTGACAGTTCCTTGGGAAATTAGCGATTTGACCGACCTGACATCCACATCAACAGTGCAGTCACCACAGCCCACTGTTCGGCTGTCAATGCTTCTCTTGTACTCCATTGTCTCTAAGGTAATTGTAGTAGCATCACACATGCACACTGTCGTCCCAACACCTTGACTGCGTATTGCCACACACTTGCTTCCGACACACTGATCTTTTTGCTCTACTCTTTTGCACATTTCCCACTCTTCCATAGATGTATCTGGGCCAGACGATTAAACCTTCACCTCAGGTTTGCAGGAAACTCCAACACCAATGGAAATCCGCTCTAGTCCTCCTCCAACAGCAGAATGCACAAGGTTGGTGTGGTTTCCAACCCCAAGAGTCCGAGTTTGCGACCCAGTCTGGGTGGCGGTGCAGTTTACCTGCGGGTGCGCGGAGGAACTCTTGTCGGCACGGTTTCTCGCTTCTGCTTCCCGCAGTTCACTCCTCAGCCTACCCATTTCTGCCTTGAGCATTGCTTCTTTAAGCTCGGCCTCCAGTATCTGAACCCGGTCACTTAAATGCTGGATGGTTTGCTGCTGCAGCATGGTTTCTGCTTCCTTGTCGGATACCACCCCGAGCATAGTCTCAGTGATGCTGACAGCCACTGACTGAGTCTCAAGTTTGGCATCAACAGCAACATCCTTACAAAAGTTTAATTTGTCTTGATGAATGACAACAACTTCATCGATGCTCCTGTCATCTCCAACTGCAACAGACTTTCGATCCCTCATCTTGAAAGCCGAGGATTCAACACGTGCATCTTGGATCTTCCTTTCAAGCAGCAGCATTTCAACACTGAGCTGTTGAAAATCTGTCAGACAAGAGATGGCACTGTGCTCCCAACCCTCCATCGCTGGTTTGCTGTACAATTCTTGTAAATTTTTGTCAATGCTAGAGCTTGATTTTTGAGCTTCATCTTGGCTCTTGACCAAGGCGGTCAGTTGTCTCTTTTCTTCCTGCAAAACAGAAATCTTCACCTGTAGGACAGGAATGGCCTTCACTTGCTCCTCCATGTCCTTTAACCTACGTAAAGCAGCTGCCATCTGATCCCTGACCATCTGCAGGTGGAGTGGGCTCACACCGCTCACTGGAGATGCCCGGCCGGAGCTTGAGGGGCTGATTTTAAGGGGGTTCCCCAATAACAAGGTACCTTGCCTGGGCTGGTCTAGGACTGTCATCTTAGCACCTTGATTTAGGGCACTCCAGTCTGTGTATGGAGACGGTACCACTAGAGCCAATACCACCAAAACTGGCCAGTCTACGCCGCGGCTGTGGTTCTGGAGGCCCTTTCTCATGTTCCAAACGCTTGCATGTTTCCATCAAAGTCTTTTCCACTAGAGGATTTGATTTGTTTGGGGTAGGATTTTGTGTGGCTTGGGTAGCCATCCCATGTACATCCCTCTGAGAGGTGACTAGGTCTTGAGGGACCTCTGGTCTTTTACTGGAAGATTTAGGTTTGGAATGGGGAAGTGGGGGTCTTCTTCTGTTAATAGAAGAAGAGAAAGAGGATGAAGAGGGAGAGGTTTTCTTGGCTTCATCACTGCTCACCGAGGACAAAGACTCTGAGGAAGTCCAGTGTGTGGGGTTTACGATGCGCTGAGGCTCAGAGGCAGCATTTGCCACCCCCGGCCGCTTGTTAAAATGCAGTCGGCGAATGGTGTCACTTCGCTCAATATCATCCACGTATTTAACAAAGTCTAAGTCAAGCTGGTACCCGTATGGTGTATCAATGCTGAACGGGCTACTCTGATAATTGTCAGCAGAGATCTCACTCCAGTCTGTTTAAACAAAGAAGACAAAATGACTTGTGGAAATGTGGAAGAGAACAGAAAGTTCATATTTTAATCTGAATGTGTCTACATAAGTTTTGTTTTTTTGTTTTTTTGGGGTAAAAGCTAAAATACACTTCTAAACCAAGAACATTAAAATGTATGACTGTGGAAAACACTGACATGTCTGAAAACACAATATAAAATCAGAATAAAGTTGAGACTTTGCAGAAAGAAAACTAAACCATTTCAGAATAAAATAGTACATACATATTCTTTATAATCTAGGGACATTTCAAACGGTGACATTCTCAACTTTCAAAATGTATCTGATTTCTATGAAAAAAATGCATTCCTTATTAAAAACCTCAGCAGCAAATGTCATTTAAAATTGAATATGGCTAAAAAGATTACATATTTATTAATTTTCTTACCTGCAGGTTAGAATTTCCACAGAAATTTTTTTTTGTAGATCTAATAAAGTTCTAGTAAAGTTCAACTCTTTTTCCTCTCTGTCTCTGTCTTACTCTGTCTGCTCTCCTCCTCCTGGAGGCCTTCAGTCTCTTATTTTGCATTTCTCTCCTCCCACTACTTTTTATTCCCTCCCTCTTTCATCCACTCAAGCACTCTAAAACTTTTCTTTTGAAAAGGAATGAAAAACCACACCAACCTTTACACACAAAAAAACAAATAAAAAGAGAGCATGCAAGTCAAAGCCATTTTGGTGATATTTAAGGACACTCCAAATGCAGAGTTGCTGATTCTTACCTTGTCGATTAAGGTGGAACTGTGTTTCTTGAGTCATGGCAGCTGTTGATTGACAATACCACTGTTAAATTTCTCAGCAGTGCAAACGCTGGGAAAACAAGAACAGACAAGAATATATAATCAGAGCACAACATATCACCTAAGTGCTGTTGTTGTTTAGCTGATAAAATTGATTATTTATTACTCAATGACAAAGTATTGCAAACAGGGCTCTGCTATTAATCTTTTCTTGTTTAACAAGAAAATGTTACAGGTAGGTTTTTATCCAAATTGCAAGCTGTATTCCATTTAACAACTTAAAACTCAAGCCACTTCAATCAAACCACATATACACAAAAATATAAAACTAGACAGGTGTAGGATGAAGGTTTTGTGTCTGTTTATTTATGGTTAACAAAGATTCATTATCTTTTCATATACTGCCCCCTACTGGAGATATGAAATGTAAGCAGTCTCATGTAGTTTTGCAATACACCACCCACAGAAAATGAGAGGCTGAAAGAATGAGAAAGACAATGATAGTAAAAAACATAAAGGGGTTGTTCAAAAATTGTTATTTTTTGATCTTTTGGATCAACTGGTTTGAACGATTTGCTCATGATTGGACTGATTCGGTTCTTGCATCTATTCAACAAATTAAGCTATAATATAATTTAGAATAGAAAGCATACAGTGTTTTATGACACTGTTAAAGTGCTTTTATGGTGCTTTTTTCATCTATTTTTCATACTGAAAGGTCCAGTCCCCTTGCATGGAAAACATTAGTGGCAAAGTGCTAAAAAAGCTGTTGCCATCAGTTGAAAGGTGTATTAACAAATTTTATTTCAGATTTTGCTGCAAGTTGGCTCTGTACCATCCTCTTGGAAAAAGAGTGTGATAATTCCTGTGCCCAAGGGACCTTCAGTGTGTACGTTAAATTATTTTCGTCCTATTGCATTGACCTCTGTGTTGTGTAAAACTATGGAAACGGTCATTGTTAAACATATAATGTCACCAGCCAGATTAAGTCTCAACCCACTGCAATTTGCGTATAAGCGAAATAGAGGTACTGATGACGCTGTGTTAACCATGATGAATTATGTAACTCATCATGTGCAAAAACCTAATGCATATGCCAGAATTTTATTTTTAGATTTTACATCAGCATTTAATACAATGAGGGTCGATATTTTGCTTGAACGATTGATATCTATGAGTGTCAAAGGGCACTGTAAGGGTGGTTTCCCTATAGGTTCAGGCTGTTGATTGCCGAATGACTAAAGAAACGTTATCAGCACGATGGTATGAAACTGTACATTTCTAGTCTATTACCACCCACTGCCACTTATACCAACGACGGAAATAAGCGCAGTTAGAATAGCTAAATATGTGGGAGAGCGTTGCTATTAAGTGACTATATTGTTTTGCAATAGGTAGCACTTCAATATCAACCTTGAATCAAGACTAGTTAGCACATAATTAATGAAAGAAATGTCTTAATAACAATGTTTTGTTATGGTTACACTTGAATTGGTTACAAAATAGATGAAGGATGGTAAAGCATAGTTAATTGTACCCAGCATGTATGTAAAATGTTACCTGAGGGAGAGAGAAAGAGAGATAGAGAGAAAGAGGGAGAGAGGGCAGAGCCCCGAGAGTCCCAGCAAAGAAAGAGAGAGCAAAGAAAAGAGACCGAGCTACAGTTACAATATTATTTTATCCCTTCCTTGACCATGTGATTAAAAACCAAATGTGAGACATTCAAACTGACCAATCAGCAGATTACAGTTTCACCCACTGTGCAAAAGGTGTGACAATTAGCAGACCCCCGATGTATACACATGTTGGCCTATAGGCCTTGATCGATATCAGCAATTCTGTGCCTTCAGGAATGCCAAATGGCCCTTTTGTTACTCAAGATAGGTTTGGGACAGGAAAGCAGAAGTCTTTGATCATTTTTGACCCTAAAGCACTTGGTACTTTGGATTAAGGACTTTCTATTGTAACGATATATCGAAAAATCGATTTTTTTTTTTGCCCAGCCCTAATTGTTTCGCACACAGAGGTTATGGTACAATGGTGAGCTGTCAGACGAGTGTGTTGTTAGTACTGGGGCCCCTCAGGGGAGTGTTTTGTCACCTATATTATTTTCTTTGTATATCAATGATTTTAAGATACAGTATCCCAATTTTAAACTTTTTAAATATGCGGTTGATATGGCATTAGTGGGCCTTTTACATAAGAACAGTATAAATGACTCAACTGAATATATGAAATATGTTGATGAATTACTGATCTGGTGTAGCAATAGTGCACTGATTTTAAATATACACTGTAAAAAAAATTCCTTAAAATTTACGGTAAAAAAACGGCAGCTGTGGTTGCCAGAATTTTACCGTAAAAAAATACGGTAACAACATTTTAGGTTTTACGGTTTTAACTTAAATTTACAGTTAAATACCGTAATTTCATTAACTGATATAATGTTAATATACCAACCTATTGAAGTACTGAAATCTGTTTTGTACCTTTGTAATACACTGATAACCACCAAATGCAGGTGGTGATGAGAAAGTCACATGATGAACCAAAGCCCATCACAAGCAGCTTTTAAATAATAAAATATATAGAAGGTGCACAGTGTCATTCACACAAACACCAAACACCAAACACCATCATGGTAACACACACGAAACTGAAATAATGCAATAAACATTAACTGAACAACATTAGGTGTAACGCACAACGCTAATATACAAAACTGATAAGAAAAAAACTAAGAAACATAGTTATTTCAACAAAAAAACATCAAATTTGAAATGTAACGCAGGGAATTCTGGGAATGTCAATTTACGGTTATTCACTGTAAATTATACGCTCTTTTTCACTTCCAAAAACGGTATACTACCGTAAAATTAATGTCCAATACATGTAATGTCCAATACAGTTTTTCACCGTATATAGTAGGGGAATTTACCGTTAACCATTTAACAGGTTTTTACTGTAGCATTTTTACAGTCTTTTACCGTTAAATTCACAGTCATTTTTTACAGTGTAGGAAAAACCAAGGAATTAGTAATTACGCATAGTAGGCAGGTTTCACCGTATATAGTAGGGGAATTTACCGTTAACCATTTAACAGGTTTTTACTGTAGCATTTTTACAGTCTTTTACCGTTAAATTCACAGTAATTTTTTACAGTGTAGGAAAAACCAAGGAATTAGTAATTACGCATAGTAGGCAGAGGATTTCAGTCAAGAATGTAATGATAGATAGTCATCCTGATGAGATTGTTGATCACTTTAAGTACCTTAGTAAGCTGAGTTTCCAGGATAATACTAATTATATTTTTAAGAAATGTATGCAACGTCTGTTTTTAATACAGAAGCTTAGAAGTTTTGGTGTGAGCCAGAACATTCTGGAGATCGTTTACATGTCCTTGGTGGAAAGTGTGCTGACCTATAATATAACATCCTGGTATGGGCACTTGAACTGTAAACAGAAAAATACATTAACTAGAGTCATCAATATAGCGAGCAAGGTCATTGGTAAGCCACAGAGAACCTTGAACCAGGTGTGAATTTTAAGATGTGTTGGGAAAGCTGAGTGCATTCTGAAAGATGCTACTCATCCTTTAAATGATCAGTTTGTCGTATTGCCTTCCAGAAGGCGCTATTTAATGCCCAGGGCAGAGAGAAACATCTATAAGAATTCATTTATGCCTGCAGTAATTGGGTATCTGAATCAAAACACTAAGGTGGAACGATCTGATACGTCTTTTTGAAATTCGTGTGGTTTTAATGTTATGTATGTCTGATGTCAATGGTATGGTCAAAGATAATTTTCAACCATTAGGGTTGACAATAAAGTTGTATTATTATTATTATTATTACATTACTTTAAATTTATCCTTTTGTGATACATGGAAAAAATTGTCATAGGGGTATGGAATGGCATGAGAGTGAGTAACTTATGTATATAACGATAATTATATTAACAGTAACTATTAATCAACAATTCTGTGTTTTTCTGTCAATATGGGGTGCTGTGTGTACATTAATGAGGAAAAAAAATTAACTTAAATGATTTTAGCAAATGGCTGCAATATAACAAAGAGTGAAAAATTTAAGGGGGTCTGAATACTTTCCGTACCCACTGTATATTCAATTTTGGGCAAACTGTCCCTTTGATGCATAGTTTTTACAGTTGCTGCAGCTGCAAGCAGGAGTTATAGCTCAGTGACACACTGAGCTATAACTAACAACTAGCATAACCATATGTGTCCACCATGTAATGTCACTTCTTTCTGATTATGACAGAAATGAAGGATGAGAGAGACCCTGCAAAACAGGAGAAGCTTGCACTGTCACTACAGACAGATATCTGAAACATGAGACCTGCTTTGGGTAAAGCATTGTGTCAGCTGAATTGCTTGGCAGTGAGAGGACACGGACACATGGACACAACACGCACGAATGGACGCACACTGATCCATGAACACACACGTATATATTATACAAGAATGAAAGGCTTTAGGGCATAAAGTTATCCCTGAGAATAACAACTAATAAAATGAATGGAAAAAAATGACTGATGAAAAAGAGAACAACAAAGTGATGAAGTTCTGTATCATTTTTTGGCATAGAAAGAGACTGCTGAAAAACAAATATGAACTGAAATAACTACTTGATAAATCATTTGTGCATCTAATATGCATATAATTTGCACAAAACATAGCCTACTTTACAGACTACAAATGAACTTGATTACTAAATAACAAATGTCCATTCTGCAAATCTAGCAAAACAACTAAAATGTAATCCTTAAACACAAACAAAGGTTGTTTTGTTGAAATGCAATGAAAGAAGGAAAAGCAATCTGGTTAGGTTTACTGGATATTGCATTCTTTAAGGGGAAAAATATGTATTTGTGCAATAATGGACATAATCTGCTCCTGGTACAGACCAGTATATTTTAGGCTCACTGGATTATACACTGATTTGAGACTAGCTGTACCACAGAGCCCAGAGCTAATACCAGTCATTTTTCATTCATGTAAACCTAACTTAAATAGAGAGTGCAATAACTAATACTTTCTATTTTGGTAGCACTAATTACTCTACTTTGCCTTGGGATATTTTAAAATAATATTTCGAAGCATTAATGATATTTACATACATTTAAACCCTCAAAAACGTCATGTCTGCAGCAATATTGTTAGACTGCCTAAAGAAACGACTAAATAATGCAATGAATAACTTCCAAAAACATATCCCGTCCGCACTAGTGCAGGTGAGTCCGTTGTTTACATACCAGAGCGAAGCGCAGCTTCCGAAATGAATACGAACACTGCTCAGAGTTTCTTCTGCATTTACAACTGAACACTTTTGTTTATCTTGAAACAGTGCTCCCGTTTTGAATGCTTAGCGTAAACAGCCAGTCCTGGGGTAACTTTACCATGCTGCTCTGTATATGCGTATGGAAGAGTTGCTGCTTACGCCATGACGCATTACGGCAGGTATGCAGCAGAGGTCTATCAGCTTGAGTTCGGAATAGCGCACTACCTCGTACTTACTATTTAAATGTAAAATAACCACATGTATTATTATATGGTATATATTTATATGTGGTATGTATAAATATAAATTAGATTTAAAAATAGCATTTTTTATTTAACAAAATTATTAAAATGTCGCTTAATACTGTACATCCTACACAAAATTTAAGAATTTAGAAATCAGAAAAGAAAGTTATATCAAAACTTTAGTTAACTCAAATGACAAATGTCTTCAAGATTAAAGCGACATCTGCTGGTTATTTTCTAAAGTACAAATATCTGTGAATTAGAAGATAAACAATAAATAATAGTCCTACACATAGGGTAGACCGCCTTCATTTTACTTTAGTGAATGAGAGTGGGTTTGTTTAGAAAGACTATTACTGTATAGACGTATCTTAAGGTCTACAAAAGTCTACAGAAAAGCTATTGATCATTTCCAAGGTTATTGTGCAGGATAGTTTGTTTTAAACACACATTAACCTTCTGTGGGTAGGATAGGCACATATAACAACCCAACAACCCAGGCATAGACTTTTAGTGAATTTATAGACTTTGACTATTTTAGTTAATTTCTCTGAGACTATACATGACAGTTTTAAGTCTGGATGAGCACATTCAGGGCTTTTTAGAGATATCAAATGTTTGGAGGTTTGATCATAAACACACCTCCTTTAAAAATGACTGATATTGACAGAATGATCAAATTCAGCACTCTTAGGGAAATATGATAATATTTTGTAATTATTTAAATCTGGTTAATTTTCAAATTGTTTGTCGTAAATAAACATCTCAGGAAAATGTTATGGGGTTTCAAATCGGAATATGACTTCGTTACGAAACAAGGCATAACTTTCATATATGTCTTTTGTAGAGGACACCAGGACAAACGGCATGTTAATCATGCATTTTGAGGAGACACAAGTTAATAGGGACAGAAATTATATATCAATATTCCTATGAAATATATTTTTTATGAAAATGTTGCCAAGTTATTACTCCCATTATAACACTTATTTTTTTCCATTATGGTTTGCACCAAGAACACATTAATATGCAAATTAGATGCAGTGTATAGATACATTGAATAAAATAGGAATATTAATTTATGGAAATTGTACCCACATATTGCATAAAGTAAGATAGTACATCAAATCATTCTGTTTTATCTTTAATAACATAGTTGAGAATCATCTTTTTACAAAGTTTGGTTAAAAATAGCCTGAAACATAAAAACTGATTGGTGAATAAAAAATATAAATAATTGTTTTTGCCTATACATGCCTTTTCATGTGTTTATTTTTTGAATAAAATTTGAAGATATCAAACAGTGATCAAACATTTCTTTAAATATATAGTCACACAACATACACCATGTTTTCAAAAGAAGTCACAAAACCATCAGTCTTCATGAATCATTTTATTAGGCAGTTGTATTTACAAATCATCTTTTCAACTAAATTATTGGTAATTATCTGTAAATTTACATTGGCAAGCCTCCATGAGGTGCATCTCTGCAAAAATAATCAACATAAATGCAGTTAAGAGAAGAGCATAAACATATTTTCTAAACTTGTTTTCGATGGCTGAATAAACAGCCTGTGGAGACACTGAAATTGTTCCATAGTGATAAAGAAGAGTTAACATTTGAATTAGACAACTACACAGGGAAATAAACTTTAAAAAAAAGAAAGGTAAAGGGGACAGAGCAAAACAATTTCTCTGGATTTGTCTTAAGCTGACATGCAAAGCATAGATTGTCAAGTTTTAGCTCTGAAATTAGTGCAGTTTAGAACAAAATCAACATCATCCTTTTTAGGAAACTAAACCTTAACATGTAACAAAGACTAAAGAATTCCAAAAGGTCAAACCAGAATTACTGGCCTTAAATCTCCTTTTCTTTTTGAGAATTTGAAACTACTGCATTTATCAGGACTAATAAAGTTATTTCTTTTATGCGGTAAGAATGTGCGTTAAGACATTCAGACTTTAAAATGTAAATAAGCTATGCCATACAAACCATAGAATGAATTTATTATTTAAAACTATTTATTTTAGCTTTTTTTAGCATTGAATTTGGGATTTAATTTGAACATAGCTGGAGCTCTGGACAGGCAAATGAACAAGAGCAACTTATTTAAAACCCATATTGTTTTCATTTTCATCTGTGAAACACAAGTTGAAAAAAACTGATCTGAAGAAGAGGATCACTCCTGTCAGTAAGCTCCTATATCAAATAATTTCACTCTGTGTTAACAGGTTGTGGTTCTTTTCTTTGTGGACTTTTGTAGAATTTCGTTTACTACACAGTCTCATACAAAGGCACATAAAGTCACATGCAAGTAGGAAGCACTTTCCTATTTTCAGATCTTACGATTATGACTCCACATTGGCTTTGCAAACACAGGAATAAGACATGACTACATGATTTGCTCAGGACGTCTATCAGTATGCGCCAATATTTCAACTCTAATGTTATCTTTTTTTTCTTTCATTTTCAGTGTGGTGATAAACTTTACTTGACACCTCAGATGTTTTTGTTTTTTTTAGTTTTCACAGATACACATCTCAAAAAAAAAAAAAAATCTAAATTCAGTTGTAATACTGGGCCTGTCTGATTACAGAAACTTAATTTGTAAAAGTGGAGGGAATACAGAAACATTTGATTTCTTTCTTTAAGGAGTACTTTTTTTTTTCAAAACAACTAAAATAATAGTTACAAATTTTTTTTTTTTGATAAAGCAGTGTATGGAATACAACATCTTACAGCAATATAATCAAACATTTCTTTAAAAAAAATTTAGTCCAGTATCACAATTTTAATACAATCTACAACCCCATTTAAAGCACTGATAAATATAAATCCAAATGCATGTTTAAATTCTGTATACTTAAATTTATGTAAAATGTGAGCAAATAGAAAAAAAAAGACTAAGGTGTGACAAACAAACAAACAAAAATCTATGAAACAGAGGCAAGGACATTGCACTCCCTCAGGATAAACGGGTTTCATATTGGTCTCTTCCTTAAGAAAGGCTGACGTATCAAGTTGTCCCTTTGTGTTAAAGTGCCCACCATATTAAATTGGCCCTGCTTTTTAAGATGGCTCCTCCTAATCGAGTGCTCTTCCCAGTAGGCCGCTTCAATGGGATAACCAGTTCTGACACTGGCCCACAAAAACTTACAGGTAAAACTGTGCAAAAGCGCTTTCTATCTTACTTGTCGTCCCACATGCCTCATAAGGGCTCTTTCTTTCTTTCTTTCTTGGTCCGCCAAGAATCGCAACAGCATTGTGTACAATACAGCTAGCTCAGTGTATAACTCATTTAAATGCACCTCTACGCCTCACTCTCTGCAAGGAAATCCTTGCCATAAAACCCAGAAAAGAATTGTAAAGCCATATCTAAAAGAGTTTAGATACTATTAAGTGGCTTAGCAATCTTTCTGATATCTTAACTGTGGCACACAGACACAAAACCTCCATCCTTTTCCTTCTTGTACCTTTTCTCAGTCCTCTTAAACAGGCTCATCCTGGTAGTGCCACAGACCATTCAGCTTGTTCATGCGAGTGGGATGCATGGAGTCTTGAGTCCGTCCGCATGCTTATTGCTCTAAAGACACTGAGAGAGAGAAAAAAAAAAGAGACAAAAAAAAAGGACTGCTGTGCATGATGACACAGATATCAGAGGATGAAGAGGTAGACAGTATTCTAGAAGAAAGAGAAAACAAGCCAGAGAGTGAGAGAGAAGGCATCAGAGGAACCACAAGTTATCGTGCTAGCAGCTTGATGAGGTTGGCGCACATCTCAAAGAACTCTATGGTGTGACTTCCTGGGCGGGGGAGGATCTCTCCCCCTGTGGAGTCCACTGAGGAGGTAAGAGAAGAAGCCAGAGAGCCTTCCGCCGCTCTCCCTCCGGATATTGGAGGCGTGGAGGGTGCGGACGTGTCACCCTTTGCTGCATCCTCACATTCGTTTTTCTCGTTCCTATCGTTCTTTAGGGTAGTCCGGTAGTTACCAACTGAGCCGGAGCGGTGAGGTGTGGCGGTCCCTGATTTTACTTCTATCATGTCATCTGAATGAAACAGAACATAAGACCTCAAAGAGTGAAGTATACAGAAAACGCTCTCAAGAACACTCCGCAATAGGAATGAGAATCATAGGGAACTAAATAATTTTGGTTATGATTCCTTTTCTGGAATGATTATAGTTCATTTTAGTACATTTGATAAAACAATATTTGAGATTTTAGCAGAAATTATATAACAATTGGTAACACTTTATTTTAAGGACCAATTCTAACTATTAATTAGTTGCTTTTTAGCATGCATATTACTAGCATGTTGACTGTTTATTAGTACTTATAAAGCACATATTCATGCCTTATTCTGCATGACCACATTCTATATGCCTTAATCCTACCATATATAAACTTAACAACTACCTTACTAACTATTAAAAAGCAGCAAATTTAGGAGTTTGTTCAGAGAAAACTCTTCGTTAATAGTGAATGCTTGTTCCCTAATCTAAAGTGTTACCTAACAATTAAGAATATACACATATACAACAAAAAATGTGGTTAAGTTACATTAATTTTTTATAAAAAACCATTGATTACAAAACTCAATGTGTATTTGTACATGTTGTCAAATGAAAAACTACACCATCACAGTCTCACAAGACTTAAGTAATGAATAACATAGCAACAGTTTGGACATCCTGAAAATTATATTTGCATTCAGTTCAACAGTCAAATTTCTTTAGTAACCACTCTGTGCAGTTCATATTCTCATATGGATTATGTATACATTTTTATATTTTTAAATTACTTATCATAAATTAAAGCATTAAAGAAAATTAAAAAAAACATTTAAAGCATTGAATAAAACCACACACAGAGTGACAATTTTACCGTCTATGCTCCTGAAGTCTAGTAAATAGGTTCTGCTGTCCACCTGGTAGAGCTGGAGGCTCATCTTTGTATGTACTCCAGTGACTGGGTTTTTCCTCCGCACTCGCAAGTAATAAGGATTAACTACCTATCAAACCACAGAGGAAAAAAAGTCAGCAGAGTAAACAAATATGACTGTAATGGATATAAAGTTCATTAATATTTAGCAAGCCTTTTAACTTTAAAAGGGACTGTGCCGACTGGTACATTGCACTGTAACACTGTTTGCATTCTTTTGAGGGTGTCCGAGTAGCGTACTCCTGAACAGCAGTAAACACAATTCTACTTGGTAAGAGAGGACACTATGAGATAAGACATAGAATGAAAACTATTATAAACAAAGACATGTAGGCCATTTCAGTCTAAAACTAATGACTCACTCAAGCATACATGAACTTCAGCCAGATGAATTACGACATTGTGGGACAACGGGTCTTCGCAGGCAAAAATGGGTTCACAAACACCCCCCAAAAAAGACAA
>NW_015661373.1:573366-575291 GCF_001515625.1 Sinocyclocheilus rhinocerous | reverse complement strand
AACAAATGTTCCCAAAACCCCCCCCCCCCCCAAAGTGATGCCAATACTTGCAGAGGTGTTAAAGTGTAAAGTGATCAAGAGGTGAAACAGTCCCAGTAGAAAAACGACCAAAGCTATATACAAAGTAGTGTTGTCACGGTACCAAAATGTCAGTATTCGTTACCAATACCAGTGAAAATCCACGGTTCTCGGTAGCAATTTTGGTACCAAAGCAAAACACAAAAACATGCTAATTAAAAAATTTGACTATACTTTCATTTAATCCAAACTGTGTACATATTTAATTTTAAAGGGCTTTTGAAAACCTTCTAGAGTTATTCAGCCAAGAATAACAACTAACTACATCAGCTAAAAGAAAAGAAAAGAAAAAAAAAAGCCCAGAACTGCTTTTCTGATCGTTCTCAAGCCCGCCCGCCTCCGCTCACTCTAGCCCGCCGCCGCGCGTGACTCTGTGTTTCGTTGTGAAAGTGAAACTACTTTGTTTGGCCTTCCAATGGAGGACACGACTAGAAATCAGTGGTTACGTTGCATTTACAACACTGTTCCAGAACACTTCAACCCAAATATTCAGATGTGTGCAGCACATTTTATGGAGGACTGTTTCCTGATCCTGGAAGAGTAGACGTTTTATGTTACGCTCCGGCCTGACAGGGCATCACAGTATGGTAAGCGGCGTAACATTTCCATCACATGCTTGAGGTATTCGCCAATCATAACACACCGACCGGGTACTCGGTACCACCGGTACTTAAAAAAACCTGGTACCGTAACGTTTTCATTTTTTTAGTACCGACTTGATACCGGGTCTTTTGACAACACTAATACAAAGTAACAAAGTAAACACTGTACAAAGAAACAGAGATATACACACAAACTTCAGTATTGGTAAGAATTGCTCACGGCACCACAGTTGCACGCTTGCTCGCCAGGTAAACTGAAAACACACACTGGTTTGGGGCTCTTTGTTTACAGTCCAAGCTCCACCACTTTTGGATTAAACCAGGATGACTAATTAGTGAGGCAAGTATAAAAGGTAAGTATGTACATATTTACAATAACACATAAATATACATATAAACATAACATCTACTCCACATTAGGGCTGTGCGATTAATCGAAATCGTCATAAAATCGCAATTTGAGCTTGCGCGATTTCTAAATCGCTTTATAGCACGATTTTCCGCGCCCCCAACCTCCCGCAGTATGCTATCTGAACTAGGCCTGTCGCAATAATCAATATATCGACTTATCGCGCAATATATGTACATGACCTCAATCATTTTTGGTGACGCAATATATTGCACATTATATTTACTTAAAACTTAATGTCACCATGTTTTGTACATTCCACTTGCACCTGTGTCTTTTGCAGCTTCTCATACATAACGTGATGTAGTCATGAGGTGCAAGTTCAAAATTAAAAAATGCTTCCACAAACAAAGTTTCATCTGCAGATATGGCCTTGTTTAGGGATCTGTGCCTTTGTGCATACGGACATCTGACTGCTAAGTAGTGATTGTGTTTTTCAGCAATAGTGTGCACCCTTAATTTACAGAGAAAAGAAGGTCCGGGAAAAATCTGTAGATGGAAAAATCTCCATACAAGTTCTTTGTGCATTTTTCTTTTTTTCTACTCGTTACTTTGCACTTTTTGTTAGAAAATGTTTATTTACTATTTACGCAGTTTTTTTAAGGTATCTAATATTTTGATACTTAATTTCCATGATCTAAATATTCTTAAAAATTAAAAGTTTGTTGTCATTTGGAAGTGTGTAGGCCTTCTTGCATTATTATACTGTTACATTATGATTATATATTCAGTGGCATAAAATGGTCTTTAAAATGACAATAATATCGCTTATCGCAATTATTTCTGGGGCAATATATCGCACAAAAAAAAGTTGTTATCGTGACAGGCCTACAAAC
>NW_015661373.1:564926-573037 GCF_001515625.1 Sinocyclocheilus rhinocerous | reverse complement strand
TCTCACTCTCACTCACACTCACACACACACACACACGCACTCTCACTCTCACACATGCTTCTGCACCACATACACATACTGTATACGCACTGCAGACGGAGTACGTGTGAACTTGGCACAACAAATCTAGTTCAACATCTGAGGCAACGCCACAAAGAGCTCTATGACCAATGCATGGCAAAAAAAAATCCCTGGACAGGAATTTTTTTTTTTCTGCCATATGTCTAATTCTAGAGACATTTTGTTACACCTTTACTTAGTGATTATTTTGCCTTATGTCTGTTCTAGAGACATGTTACAGCTTTTTAATAAAGCTCTAATTGGTTTTCTTTTGGAAATATGTTTCAAATTCACACTGAATGCATTAATGACTGTAAAGCATGTCTGTGTGTGTCAAAATCGTGATTAAAATTGAAATCGCAAAATTGATCAAAGAAATCGCGATAGGTTTTATTTGTCCATATCACACAGCCCTACTCCACATATACATATCTTTACACTATAAAATAAATGAACATATAGAGAAATAACAGAAATAAACGTATTACAATAACATCACAACATGTCATAATTTCCCTTGGACTCGTCAGCTTCCGGTTTCTTCGCATCAGTGCACCACAACTCTGGTACTATATAGCCAGGCCACTGGGTGGCGCTCAGGTTTGGCCGGCCAATGGAGGAAAAGCAATGCAAAAGACCAACTACACAGACACTGGCAAACACTGAACACAGGTAAGTATTTACGACACAAAACAAAACCAAAAGAAAACGAAGGACAACTACAAAATAAGCATGTATGTGTTATATGCAGCGTGGATTACTGTCAGGGGATGGAAATGGAGTGGATATGTTTGCATATATGAGAGACCAGTATGCTAATGGCATGCATGTAAACCCACATCGCCTCAGCAGGGAATTATGGAGGTGGAATGAGGTAAGATGTGGTGTGTATGTGTGTGTGTGTGTGTGTGTCTGTAAGTGCTGCACTAACCAAAAGGGACAGGTCACTTTGTTACATCACCTCCTCCCTCTCCAGGCCGTGAACTGATCGGGTACCGAGACAGGTAGTCGGCTATCTTGTTCTGGGGCCCAGGTCGATGTCAAATTTTGAATTGGTAGGGTTGCAGGGAGAGGTACCATCTGGTCACACGAGTGTTTTGATCCTTCATTGTGCGGATCCATGTCAGGGATCTGTGATCTGTTTCAAGGATAAACTCCCCAGCAGGTAGTACCTCAGGCTCTCCAATGCCAACTTGATTGCCAGACCTTCCTTCTCCACTGTGGAATATCGGGTCTCTCTTGGCAGCAACTTCCTGCTCAGGTACGCAATGGTCCTCTCTTCACCCGGATCTCTCTGGGCCAGGACTGCTCCAATTCCCACAGCAGAAGCATCTACCTGATTGACAAACTCCTTGTTTAAGTGTGGACTCTTGAGGAACTGGGCCCGAACACATCTTTTCCTTTAGGGTGTAAAGGCTGCTTCACACTCCTCAGTCCAGGTAATGGGGTCCTTGACACTTTTGCAGAGTAGGTTGGTCAATGGGACAGCAGTGGTAGAAAAGTTGGGGATAAAACATTGATACCATCCCACCAGCCCCATGAAAGACCTGACTTCTTTCTTCATTCTCCGTCTTGGACTGCGTCGAACAGCTTCTACTTTGTCTACTTGATGTCTCAGCTCCCCATTTCCTAGGAGGTATCCAAGGTAGTTGGTCTCAGATTTTGTCCACTCACATTTAGCCACATTTAAGGTCAGGCCAGCCTCTTGGATCTTGCACAGGGTCTTTTCAAGGTGCAGAAGATGGTCTTCCCAAGTTGCACTGTATATGATGACGTCATCCAGGAACAGTGTCTATAAAAAGTATTCATACCTCTTAATTTTTTTTCTTCACGTTTTGTTATGTTGCAACCTTATGTTTAAACTACTGTAAATAACTTTTTTTCCCACATCAATCTACACTCCATACACCATAATGACAAAGCAAAAAAAACAAAAAACAGGTTTGTAACAACTTTGCAAATTTATTAGAAATAGAAAACTGAAATGATTCCATTGCATAAGTATTCTGGGACAGTTGAAATTTCGCTCAGGAGCATTCATATTGCTTGTTACTACACTTCGAGTGGTGTTAACCTGTGGCAAATTAATTTGAATGGGTATGATTTGGAAAGGCACACACCTCTCAATAAAAGGTCTAACAGCTGAAAATGCGTATCAGAGCAAAAACCAAGCCCTAAGTTCAAATGAACTGCCTGTAGAGCTCAGAGACAGGATTGTGTCAAGCCACACATCTGGGGAAGAGCTCAGAAAAAAATTCTGCTGCATTGAAGGTTCACAGAAGCATGTAGCCTCTATTATCTATAATGGAATAAGTTTGGAACCACTAGGACTGTTCCTAGAGCTGGCCTCCTGGCCAAACTGAGCAATCGATGGAGAAGGGCCTTGGTTAGACTGGTGACCAAGAACCTGATGGTCACTCTAGTTGAGCTCCATGATCATATATGCAGATGGGAGAAATCTACAGAAGGACACACATCACTGCAACACTCCACCGATCCGGTCTTTATGGCGATGTGGCCAAACTCAATCCTCTCCTCAGTGAAGACACATGAAAAACCACTTGGAATTTGCAACAAAGCACCTAAAGAACTCTCAGATTGTGAGAAACAAGATTCTCTGGTCTGATGAACTGCAATTCCAAGCATCATGTTTGAAGGAAACCAGGTACTGCTCATCACCTGCACTAGGTGTTGTCAAAAGACCCGGTACTTCGGTACCAAGTTGGTCTAAAAAAAATTACTAACAAAACACTTTAAAGACCGACACCCCGATCAAATGAAAGAGTTCAAGCAGGTAAGTTTCAATTAAATTTTTAATATTTAGAGCTTCTGTTATGAATATTATTCCATGTTAATTTGAATGTCAGATTGAAATAAACATCGCCGTTAGCGTATACGTAGTTAATCGTTAGCATAAGCACGGCTAATGCTAATATAATGAGCATTAGAATGAAGTTTCTTTGTAAACCATTTAATGCACCTATAATTTTTATTAGTGTAAAAATCAGGAGGACATAATGGTATTTACTAATTTTACACACCAGAGGCTTTTGAATGAACAGTGTATCCAGTGGCAGCAGAAATATGACAAAAACTTTTGGGTGAAACTTGTTTATTTTTTCATACTTTTATTACTTGTATAAAAACTTGAAACAATTTTAAATACGTATAAAGAATGGCATTGGTTTTGTACATTTAATTTTTGAGAATGTCCTTGAGTGGCCCAGCCACAGCCTGAGCTTGAACCCAATCGAATATTTCTGGAGAAACCTGAAAATGTGCGTCTGCTCCATCCAACCTGACAGAGCTTGAGAGGTGAAGAGGTGAGGACAAGAATGGCAGATAATTGCCAAATTCAGATGTGCAAAGCTTGTCGCATCATACCAAAAAGACTTGAGACTGTAAGGGACTGAGGGACTCGTCAGAGTAGAAGAAAAGCTCAATGCACCAAAATATAGAGATAGCCTTAATGAAAACCTAGTCCAGAGCATTCAGAACCTCAGACTGGGCAGAAGGTTCTCCTTCCAACAGGACAATGACCCTAAGCACACAGCAAGAGTGGCTTATAGACAACTCTGTGAATGTCCTTGAGTGGCCCAGCCACAGCCTGAGCTTGAACCCAATCGAATATTTCTGGAGAAACCTGAAAATGTGCGTCTGCTCCATCCAACCTGACAGAGCTTGAGAGGTGAAGAGGTGAGGACAAGAATGGCAGATAATTGCCAAATTCAGATGTGCAAAGCTTGTCGCATCATACCAAAAAGACTTGAGACTGTAAAGGTGCTTCAACTAAGTACTGAGTTAAGGGTATGAATACTTATGCCATGTACTTATTTCAGCGTTTGAATTTTAATAAATTAGCAAATTTGTCACAAACCTGTTTTTTGCTTTGCCCATTATGGTGTATGGAGTGTAGATTGATGTGGGAAAAAAAGTTATTTAAAGCAGTTTAACATAAGGCTACAACATAAAACGTGAAAAAATGAAGGGGTATGAATACTTTTTATAGGCACTGTAAATGAATATATACAGAACTAAGCATATTCCAATAACATCACAACATTTCATAATTCCTCTTCACGCCTTTTATCGCAACTATATATATATATATATTTGTCACAAAACAAAACCAAAAGAAAACAAAGGACAACTACAAAATATGCATGTATGTGTTGTATTGCGCAGCATAGATTACTGTCAGGGGATGGGAATGGAGTGGATATGTTTGCGTGTATGACCAGTAGGGGTGTAACAATATTCAAACTGAACTGAAAAAACGCGATGCACCACCCACGATACATATCGCGGTACTCACACACGGAGAGCCTCGTCAGACAGCGCGTGCTGCGCAAATATAATAAAGAAACCAAGCAAAGGGTGCTCTCCATATAGCGTAACTGAACTGACCAAGCTTACTCACGCGATCACTATATACACAATCAATCACTTATTTACACTGTGTGTATGCATTTTTTCCCTCATTATAATAGGAAGATCTGCGAGCGTATAGGACTCCGTAAACTCGCCAAAAAAATTTTTTTCAGAGCAGTTGACTTCGAGCTGGTACAGAATTGAGTTGGTACTATTTACCGGATCTACACGAATCACACAAATGACCCATTTTGAATTCAAAACAGCGAATATCGCATCCCTGCATGTGTTTACATCTGAGAAAGTATGTCTACTATGGCGACAGATATGCTACTTTGGCAGACAACAGTCTGATCTTGATGGAATGTTTTCATACTATAACTTACACAAAAAACAAAAACTAAATGATCATCTGTAATTTTGTGTTTCGTCCATACATGTCAACAGACAGCCCAGAATTCCAGTCTAAATGTTTCTTAAGAACCAAATCAGCATATTAGAATGATTACTGAAAGATCGTGAAAACAGAATGGGCTGCTAAAGTGCAGCTTTGCAATGGCAAGAACTATTAAAATAGAAAACATTGATTTTTAATCGTAATAATATTTTACCATTTTACTGTTTTTTTGATCAAACAAATGCAGCTTTGTGAGCATAAGAGACTTCTTTCAAAAACACATTATAAAAAATCTTACTGACCCAAAACTTTTGAATGGAAGTGTACCATTAAACACAAATTCTGTCCTTAATACATTAGAGGTTCTGTTTAGCTCCAAGGTGTTATAATACTGACTTGTAAGATTTCTGTTAACATTTTATTTGGCCTGTATGTGTATGTGTGTGTGCATGTGTGTGTGTGAGAGAGAGAGAAAGAGAGAGTGAGTGGTCAAGTCTTTAATATATATATCTACCAAAAGTCCCAAAATATCTTTCCCACAAGGCAGAGATGGAATTTACCCTAAGATCATGTACCTCAGGAGGATCAGCAGAAGAAATGCATACAAGGAAACACAGTTTACTCTATTGATCTGTTTTTACCACTCCTCCATCCTTTGTTACTGCAATTTCTATTTTCCAGTCCCTATATTGACTAAATGGTTCCTTGTCTGGATGTAATTTATTCCCATAGTCTGTTCCAAAACATGGTAACAACATATGACTCGCCTTAAAGGGACAGTTCACCCAAAAATGAAAATTCTGTCACCATTTACTCACCCTCATGTCACTCTAACATTCTAATAATTTCATTGTGTGGACAAACACACAATGTTGAAAGATTCTTCACATATATATATATATATATACATATAAGATCATTTTAAGCTGCTAAACTCCGGGAAAGTTTTCAGTCCAATGGTCCAGTAAGCGAATGCATTCAAACAATCCGTCCAAAACAGCGCTAATATAAATGAAACCAGGCTGATTACATCAGAGATTGCAGAGAGAACAGAGACTCGCGTTGCGTTTTCAGGGAATTATTCATTCCAGTGTGTTTCGCTTTTAAATACGAGCTCTGTCATATTCTGTGATTGTCTCTGAAGAGCGCAAGCCCTCACACTAGGGCTGGGAATCGATTCCAAAAAGAATCCCATCAAGGGGAATCGACTCCTCATTCAGAGCTGTTTTCAGTTCAACAAAGCTTATCTATGGGTGACTCTCAAACGGCAGGCTGCATCCTACAAAGGCTGCATATCTCAGCTGCTACGCCATCAAACATCGCTGAACGTCAATTCACGAAAATAAACTGAATGAAAAGTTGGTACTGAGCTCGTCTGAGTTTGCAGCCTTCCGTTTTGAGAAGCACCCATTAATTTGCCTCTAGCTCACTAATAGTGTTTAGAAGTCTGATTCGTTTCCACGGAAAATAATGTGTTTTTTTAACTTTAAACCGCATAAACACATTTCATTACACCAAACACACAAAATAATGTTCTTTTTAGCAACATCATATGACCCTTTTAATGAACCAGTTCAAAAAACGATGAAAAAAACGAGGTTATTTTATGATGGAACTGGCTTTTGTCCACAATTTTGAGCGCTGCACGACAGAATAGATCATGACGTGATCGAGGGTCTTGTTCTTATTTACATCTTAAATAAAATGTTATTTTTTAACCTTTCTATCAGCCAATGATAATTCTGAAAGAAAATGCCGAGAGCACAGATCAGTGGCTGAGAACGCATCTGATTGACAGATAAACCACGAGCTCTTATTCTATCAATGTGTTGTTGTTAATGTTCTGGTTATTTTGTTTCGGTGTACAGTTTGTTAATTTTGTGCAAAGCATACAGTTTAAGTAAACTTCAATGTCTTGTTCCGTTCATGCAATAAATGTATGTCTACTGCTGAGCTGTTAGCTATGACTAATTTCATGCGCAATGCAAACAAAATTACAATTTACAATCAATCAGAGCTACAGAAATGCATCGTAATTTTTACAAATAAAGCTTCATATTATGAGAAGGCTACTTTCTACGACCTTAGTCATGGCGAAATTAGGTTCCTCCAATCTAAAAAAAACAAGAAACGAAAAAGAATCGGAAACAACAGTGAGGAATTGATTCTTGGAATCGAATCCCATTGATTCCAGAACCGGGAATCGGAATCGGACTCGATTACAAAAATTTCGGAATCGAACAGCCTTAGCTCACACGTCACACGCGCTGTGTGTAAAGTAGGCTACAGGCTGAACGGATTGTCAACATCCCACCGCTGTATGGCCAGATGAGACGCAAACTTCGTTTTCTCGACTTGATAACCAGTCTCGTTAGTAAAGTTTTGATGGATGAAGACTGCAATCAAGGTAAAGACAATTGCGGTGGCGTACAGGAGTCGTACAGTAAGCACGCGTGAGTCCATTATATTAATGCGTGTATGAGTGCTCTTGACGCACTGATCGCACATTGTATTTATGCACAGGCACAGACATTTCCGTACATTCATGTTGTTTCCACACACATTCGCGATAATATTTTGATTTGTCATGTTTATGCTGCTGAGTCATGTGTTCGCTATTGTGAATAGATCCGTATATATGCAGTCAGCAGGCGGTTGGTTTAGGATTTTTTTGGCATCACCATGTGGTCCTGTTTGGTATCGCAACTCGACTTCTCTAAAATGTAAAAAAGCAGAAGAAGTGTTCCGCAAGTCATATAGGTTTAGGATAACATAAATTGTAAAATAAATCTCTTAAAATGCTAAACAATATATTTAAGTGTAAAGATGTGCTTACCTTCCACTCATAGTCCAACTGCTTCATAGCACGACAGACCTCTTCTCTAAAATGTAAAAAAGCTATTTGCTGTTGCACTGTACACATACTATACAATAAATAAATTTTTTTTTTTTTCCCCCCGCATTTTTTTTCATTCATATGCACATATGGGCTCCTTATATCATTTGGTTCTTTGGTGTCCTTTTGGAGTCGTTTTTTGGAAAGACATCTACATTTATCTTGAAAAAAGCTTGCAGAAAATACAGATTTTTGAGAATCACCCTTCAATCTTTTGGTTTACTTTGCTGAATATAGCAAATGATGACAAAATAACCATTTGAAACAAGATAAATGGTCTATGCTTAATTTCATGAAGTGTGCGATTAATCGCGATTAATCACAGAAAAAGGATGTGATTAATCAGATTAAAAAACTTTATCGATTGACAGCCCTAATATATATATA
>NW_015661373.1:561551-564499 GCF_001515625.1 Sinocyclocheilus rhinocerous | reverse complement strand
GCTTACCTTCCACTCATAGTCCAACTGCTTCATAGCACGACAGACCTCACTCATGATATCATTCGGTCTGCTCTGGCTACGGATTCCCAGGTGCCACTTGGCCCGCCGGACACCGAGATGCTTGGACTTTTGGGGGTTAAGCTCATCCAGCGTGTGTCGAGGACGTGGCTGAGACTCAGCCACCAGGAACGGCACTCTCTCAGGGTGAATCTTTGCAGAGTGGTGTGCAGGCAGGTCATCTAGGAAGCTGTCCGGGGGGCTGGTGGCCAAATAGAAATCTTTGGCCTCACTCATAATGCGGCGGTTGTCTATGATCAAGTGATAGGCCACAGCAAGAGGATCCTGGTGATTGTGACTGCAAAGAAAGGGAGGACAAAAACAGGACAGATGAGAGTTTATAATTGTTTGGTAGCATTTATTTTGACTGCAGTGACCCTAAAAGAGCTTATATGCTAGTACGGCCCAGGTAGTAAAAAAAAAAAAAGATGAGTTACAAAATTAAATCGAATTAGCAGAGACGTCTTTTATACTAAAGTAAAATGAAAGTTTTAACTGTAATATACCCAAATGTACCAGAAGTGCGATACTGACAAAAATGATGTATTGGGACAATGAGATATTATACAATGTTTTTTTATTTAAAGGACCATACCTACCATGAACTAACAATGAAGAGTTGTATTTTTATTAAATAGCGTTAATATTAATACATAATATAACCAATTTATTGCTCAGTTTAGTTAGATGCATTATCTAATGGGACCTTATTGTAAAGTGTTACCAAATTTTGAATATTGAAATAATGGGTTTAAACAGGAAACTAAAACCGCCAGTAGGTTGCAACAAGTTCCTATCTTAATGAGTTGAATGTCACTGAATGCTTCATTCAGAAACATTTATGATTTCAGTGACTGTCTGAATGGGTTAATGATGCAAACATCGTTCATTCACTCAAACAATTTGTTCAAAAAAAGCAGATTTATTCAGTAACAAAACTCAAATGTCTTCAGAACTGAAATCTAATAAAATCAGGAAATCTTTAACAATACCCAGGATTAGATGGCAACATGAAAATCATTTGCAAAATTTAAATATTTAATTTGCGATCATATAAAAAAAAAACCTTGCGTTTTCCATCAACACCGATGCAATTCCCCATTCCAACTGAAATTCATAATTTCCTCTGATATGAAAACTTCCTCCAGTGTGTAGACACCCTAAATAAGCCTCAATAGCAAGTAGGCATGGGCCGGTATGAGATTTTGACGGTATGATAACCTTAAGCAAAAATATCACAGTTTCACGGTATCGTTGTTACAGCTCTAAAATGTGTTACAGTTAAATGTCTAGGTAAAAAAAAAAAACATTTTCCACTGAACACAATAAATTTTATTTTTGAGCAACATACAGAATATTTGGAACAGCAGTATTTGTTTATTTTTTCTTTGATTTGTTTCGGAAATGTTTGCTAAATTGTGGGCTGTCTTGCAGCTTTTGATGTGAAAAAGAAAAGAAGAAAAATAAAGAAAAAAACTGACATCTTTATTTAATCTAAATCTGTAATTACAGTTATTTAATTTTAGTTATATATTCACTCTCTGACAGCAGGAGGCGCTCATGGAACACCAGATACAGCATTTCCTTGGTTACCGCTGTAAACAAAGCAGAACTGCATAGAAACACTGCTTTAATGTGAATTATACAGAGACGAGATGAAAAGAAAATACCACTTAAACTTTTCTGAAGACAGTCAGTTCCCCTCAGAAACATTAATGTAAATCCCCAAATCAATATTTAGGATTTTCTTCCAATATTTCGTGCATCATGAACATTGAGTGATCTTCCTGCTACAGTATTTTTCTCTTTGCATCCGTCTTCAGCGTCTCTGGCCTCTGTTAACGGGGATTTACAGACTTCATATTTTCACATAAATGACATTTTGGAAAATTATTGCATTGCAACGCAGTTTGTGCAAGTCCAGAACAGAGACCGGTTGCAATAAGACGAAAAAAACGGCCGGTTGCCGATCGCGTAAGTTCCAGGGGCAGCTCCTTAAGTTCGGCCATCCTACACACACGCGACCGACCGCTCGCTCGCACCAACAGGAGGAGGAGGGTCGTGTTACTCTCTACACTGCACTCAACCTGAGGGATTCCTACACTTTCAGTCTTTGAGACGACATGAAAAACTGCGCATACTGCAGGAACGGTATAACGGAAAATATTAGTGGTTTTGAAACCGTGAAATTTTCAAATCGCGGTATACCTTGAAACCGGTAATTGGCCCATGCCTAATAGCAAGTAACAAAAAAAAGCAAAAGTAACAAAATATGTGATTCAAAAACAAAAAAAGCAAACAAACCTGTACAAGCAGTTGAGCACCTCCTCCTCAGTGCACTCAAACTTCTCACACACCTCCTTCAGCGCCTCCTCATCAATCATATTACTGCTATATGCAGCGTCCTCTGGGAACAGATACTTGGGGAGATCTTGTTTAAACCACTCATCCTCCCTGAGAATGGAGAGCAATGAACAGAAAAAGAGATGAGGTTGATTTGCACTTAGCATTATCAAAAGAAATGGACTGCACAAATGTTTGTGTAGTTTCTGACCGAATCTCTTTAATGGTGGCTCTCTTCATGGGGTCCACCAGGAGCATGTGTTTCAGAAGGCTAATAACAGAGGGGTTCAGGTACTGAGGAGTGAAGAAGATCCCATCGCAGATCTTCTTGAACAGTGTTGGCACGTGGTCGTCGTCAAACGGCAGCGTTCCGCATAGCAGAGCATACAAAATCACGCCACTGCTCCAGATGTCCACCTCAGGCCCTGCGTATAATCTGGGTGAGAACAGCAAGAAAATATAAATGAACGGACAACACAAAGGCATTTGAAACAACACAGAGCATTATCTTTGAGGACGAGAGCAGGTTTAAAAAAAAAAAAAAAAAA
>NW_015661373.1:555418-561313 GCF_001515625.1 Sinocyclocheilus rhinocerous | reverse complement strand
TAAAAAAAACTTTTTTTCTAAAGGAGAAGGTTAAAAAAAAAAAAAAAAAAAAAACGTAAATACAGCAGCAGAGGTAAACAGTACCTTCCAGAGATGACTTCCGGAGCAGCATAATTAGGAGAACCACAACTCGTTCTTAAGAATTCTCCATCCGACATCATGTTTGACAAGCCTACATGAAGAAAAGTCAAAGTTTAAGTAATATAGACATTAAAGAAAGCGCAAATCCAACAACAACCTAACTTGGTTCATGTTTCTTAAATATAAAGAGTTCACATACCAAAGTCTGCAATTTTGGCATTCATGTGTGCATCCAGCAGGACGTTCTCAGGCTTGAGGTCTCTGTGCACCACCATGTGTCTGTGGCAGTAATCCACCCCTGAGATGATCTGCTGGAACAGACGCCTGCTCTCCTTCTCGTCCAACTGACCAGAGACACAGGAACATGTACTTTTACATCTCCCATGTGGACTGAACTGAACATTCAGTTTAAAGTTCTCCTATTTGCAACCTACTGTGCCGTTTTTGTGGCCCCTGATATATGCTACTGATCAAAAGTTTGGGGTCAGTAAGGTTCTTTTTTTTTTTTTTATGTAATTAATTCCTGTGATGGCAAAGCTTAATTTTCTGCAGCCATTACTCCAGTCTTCAGTGTCACACGATCCCGCAGAAATCATTCTAATAAGCTGATTTTGTGCTCAATTAACATTTCTTATTATTATCATCAATGTTGAAAACTTAATATTGTTGTATAAATTTATGCATTTTTCAGGATTTTCTGATGCATAAAAAGTTCAAAAGAATTAAAAAAAAATGTTTACAAAGTAAAAGTCTTTTCTGTCATTTTTTACCAATTTAATGCTTGTTGAATAAAGCGTCTCAGAATGGCTCAGTTCAAAGTGAATCCAGTGAACTATTTCTGCATGTGCTGTGAATTTAGAGCACATCTGGCAACGCAATGGGCACCGGTTACACTTTGTTTTCACATTCGCATAACTTTCAACATTGTAATGGGCAGATGATTACAGTATTTCACTAGATTAGTAATGAGACACGTTTGTAAACCTGTTTTCACAGAAGCTGGAGCTTTCCGCAAAAATAAAAGCTCAACTGCAGATTCCTTTAAAATAAAAGCTCAAGGGTTTATCTCTTGCAAGCAGGGCCTAAAATTAACTGACTCGCACAAAGAAAATACTGAACAGGCACAGCAAGCTCACTGTTTATTAGAAGAAAAATATTGGGATGGGGGTTTATATGAATGTATTTCTGAAGGGAACTGACTGTCTTATGAAAAGTTTCGATGGCATTTTTTCCCCTCTTATCACTGCTGTTCCATAAGCGCCACCTGCTGTCAGAGAGTGAACTTGCATTCTCATTCAAGCCTGTCTGCTGTTTTTGTTTCGTGCAGGTAATGTTTTAGCATAATTTCACAAAGCTAAAGTCAGACCATTCTGTTTTTGCTTTAAATGTTGAAATGATACAATCGAATTTAAATCAAAAACTGCTCATGCTACATGTGTGTAGCATCTTTGTTTGTATCCTGATTAAAATGCTAATTTCAAATTTTTTTTTATTAAATATGTTTAGTTGTTGTAGTAAAAACAACTGCCCGTTTTTACAGTTTCATGGCCAGGAAAAAATTATTATGGCCGGTAAATTTTCTCAAGTCAACAGCCATTGGCAGGTGTGGCAAAAAGTCAGTTTTAGGCCCCTGCTTGCAAGTGTAGAAATTAGGACCCTCCACAGTCTCACAAAAACACTGAGATTAATTGACTTATTCTGGCAAGATTGGAAAAGATTATTCCTCAAGCAACACGTGCTCAGATGAACTGTAATAAACTAATGTAAGGGACTAGTCTTTTTTTATGCCAATGGCATTAAAGTTAAAGTTAATTTAAACAAATAGCAAATTACTTGCATTCTATTTAGGATTTCAATATTACAGATCACTTAAACCTAAATTGTATGGGTATTGGTTAATTATTGTTATCAAAATGATTGCACTTTTTCTTTTTGTTGAGCTCTGATGGATTGACAATAATACAAATGCTCTATGATGCATTTGTTTATCAATGACAGTGGCATTTATTCTCTCACTTTCTGCAAAACTGAAATACTACATTAAAAATTTATTCACACAATTTTTATACTCCATTTTCTGGCCCTAATCATAACCCACAAATTAAAACTGAAGATGTACCTTTCCATTTTTACAGATGTAGTCAAAGAGTTCTCCTCCTGACACATATTCCATTACCATGAAGATGTCTGTTGGTGTGCTGATGACTTGGTAACTGCCAAAAAAACAGAATGCATGTCATTGGTTCTGTCAGTGTAGTCATAGTGAAACGCATCTAAGCTGAAAAAAATCAGAAATATGTACAAAATACTTGAATCATTCTTTAAAATAAATAAATGAATAAACTGAACTTTTCCTATCTAGTACTGATTTAGTGATGAATTAAGGCATATTTCAAGGCTTAGATTTTTTGTTTCTTCACTTCTACTATTTTCACTATTCATATGAGAAAAGTCAATTAATCCCTAATGGTTTTGAAGCATGGCTGGATAGCTCTGACATTCCTGTGTCTTTTCTAGCCACAGTACTTACAAACAGCTCACACGTACACACGCAGACACACACAACAAACAAGGTGACAGAGTAGACTGACCACCAGGGGTGTGCAAGAGAAGGAATTTGATGATCTGTGTGCAAACATGCAGGCCCATCCATCTCACTAAAAATGATAGTAAGTTATAGTATTCTTAAATATTCTTTTTATTTATAACTGAAATTGATGCTTTCTAATATACAGTCAAGGCTTGACATTAACATCCGCCAAATGTAGGTGGATTTCAGCAGTGGCGGGTAACACGGTCAAGCCTGTCTGTGTGTGAAACAATCTCATGGAGAAATCAAAACAAATGAACACAACTGCACACAGAAGAAACATGCTGCGGTAAAAATGTAGTTTTTATATTTATAACATATAGTCTAGTTAAGCAACATGACACAACCAAGAAAGTGCAGTTTTCCCTGAAAATCATGACTGCAAATTTGACATTGATTTTATACAAGTTCAAACGAGCTAGTTAATATTAAGTGACTTACATTTTAGTACAGTATTGTCAATGTTGACTGTTTTTGCTCGATTTGATTAACGAAAATAGCTCCAAACAAAGATCACAGCAGAACAGTCATGCATATCTGAGCAACACACAGCGGTTTCGTTACTGAATGATTCAGCGTTTTTGAATTAATCATTTGAGTCAATGATTCAGTGGTCCATTCATAAAGATTGAGCGCCTCAATCACTCATTTAGACAGTCACTTGCTGTCACCTAGCGGCGGTTTACTTTCTTATTTAAAAGTAGCTTATCTTTGCATTTTTTCCCAACATTTCATATTTGTATATATAAAAAAATTTAAACCAACAACAACAAAAAAAAAACAACCTCATAACATTATTTATGCTGTTGTAATTTTGCAGTGTAAATTCTTGCTACATTTCAGCTTCATTAAACTGTCTGTGTAAATGCATCTAAATGCCACTTCAGCTGCTTCTGTTTCTAATGCAGTGGAAAGATTGATTTTAGGCCTGTCACGATAACAACTTTTTGATGTGCGATATATTGCCCCAGAAATAATTGCGATAAGCGATATTATTGTCATTTTAAAGAACATTTTATGCCACTGAATATATAATCATAATGTAACAGCATAATAATGCAAGAAGGCCTACACACTTCCAAATGACAACAAACTTTTAATTTTTAAGAATATTTAGATCATGGAAATTAAGTATCAAAATATTAGATACCTTAAAAAACCTGAATAAATAGTAAATAAACATTTTCTAACAAAAAGTGCAAAGTAACAAGTAGAAAAAAAGAAAAATGCACAAAGAACTTGTATGAACATTTTTCCATCTACAGATTTTTCCCTGACCTTCTTTTCTCTTTAAATTAAGGGTGCGCACTATTGCTGAAAAACACAATCGCTACTTAGCAATCAGATGTCCGTATGCACAAAGGCACAGATCCCTAAACAAGACCATATCTACAGATGAAACTTTTTTTGTAGAAGCATTTTTTAATTTTGAACTTGCACCTCATGACTACACCACGTTATGTATGAGAAGCTGCAAAAGACCCAGGCACAAGTGGAATGTACAAAACATGGTGACATTCATTTTTAAGTAAATATAATAGGCGATATATTGCGTCACCAAAAATTATTGAGGTCATGTACATATATTGCGCGATAAGTCAAAATATAGATTATTGCGACAGGCCTAATTGATTTTGTTCATACGGATTTAATTTGACTGGTAACATCCCTATAGTGTCGTCTTATATTAAGTGTAATCATTACTAAAATGTAAGAATTTGAGATGAAAGATGACGCATGCATTTAAGGGAAAAATGCCCTTTAAATAGGCAAACAATTACCTGGAATTCAAGTTAAATACATTTTAGTATGCAGTGACTTTAATTAGTGCTGGGCGGTATGACCAAAAATTTATATCACGGTATTTTTCAAAATTAGACCGGTTTCACGGTACATGACGGTATTTTTTTTTTCATGCATGACCGGGTGTTAACCATATTTTCTACTGATTGAGAGAGGAAATACTGCAGTATATTGACTTAGAATGCACTATTTTACTGTCATGATGAGTGAAAATTGTCAAAAAATACCACACTAAATAGTGACTAAACACGACCCCTTTTAATACGTTAACCAGGAGTCACTCTCATTTATAATCGTGGCATCGTCTGATAAAATCAACATGCATCTACACTAAAGAGCGGCTATGCGGTTGTTTTGGCTATATTACTTTTTGTCTCATGCAGCGTGCTGCCTGTGTCCGAGTAACAAAAAAAATAAATAAAAAAAACAACAAACAAAAAAAGAGTGCATGTGATATGAACTACGCTCATATTTATAATTCCAAGCAATCAGTAAGCGACAGGTGCTAGGAAATGCTGTTTTGTACTCACTTATTGACAAGTCGGCTGCAGTGCAGCCAACTGAATGCGCTGCTTCTCTGCCGCTCACTGCACAGTAGAGGTCTTCTCGGGTCCTAAAATCTGTACCCGACCCGAATCACTTCTTACCCGAACCCGATGTGCATAAATTAATTTTTTTTAAAAGAAAAACCCGACCCGAGACAGACCCGATGAAATTAGACTCGAGTCCGACACGACCCGGCGGCATTTATTTTCGAACCCGACTGGACCCGAACGTAAACGGCATTGACGTGTGTCCAGCCTGCAGCCCCGCAGTCAGTCAGGAAAAATCCCGGTTTCCTGTTGACTGATTTGGCCTCTTCTCCATTACTTTGATTTATTTAACATTTATTCAATTTATTATTAGGTTACTTTATATTAGTGCCTGCCTAATAGATACAAGGTTCTGAGCTCCGCTTTCAATTGCGACCAGTGGATTTGAAAAATAAACGTGATAGTTTGATAAAAAAAATAAATCAATAGCCTAATCATGGATTCGCTGTTGTCTGCAACCTGATCTCCGGCGAAAGGCTTCTGCACACAAAAGAGCAAAGCCCTGCATGAACACGCAGCATAATGAAGCGAGTGGATTTTCCTGATGGATCTCATATCTATAAGATGATGTCTGTGTGCGAGGATTACGAACGTATGCTCCTTCTCTATGTGTGTTCCTCTCTTAACACGAAGTGAAAGTAACCTATGCATTGGGGATAGTTTAAAAGAATTCAGGTCTAATCGGGTCCATTTGAGAAAAGCATGTTTATTTTAAATTACCCGAGACCCGAGGTCGCTAATACCGAACCCGACCCATGTCCGAGGTATTCGTCGAAGTTTTGGACCCGAACCCGCTCGGGTCTCGGGTCGGACCTCGGGTTTTCGGAT
>NW_015661373.1:554451-555405 GCF_001515625.1 Sinocyclocheilus rhinocerous | reverse complement strand
GCCGCTAATACCGAACCCGACCGGTGTCCGAGGTACTCGTCGAAGTTTTGGACCCGAACCCGCTCGGGTCTCGGGTCGGACCTTGGGTTTTCGGATGGACCCGTGAAGACCTCTACTGCACAGAACAGACGCCGAGAGAGGTGACACTTCTCTGGGAAAGTCAGACCTCGCGTTCGCGGGACAGCACTGGCGAAATCTTCCAACTGAACCATAACTAAGGTTTATCCAAAAAAGTCGCTAGGTTTGTCAGTATGAATATTCTATGGAAAAAAGCCGCTAAAAGGGTCTGAAAGTTGCTAAATCTAGAGCTAAAGTCGCACTCGTGTGTGTGAGACGCGGGAGCTGATGGCTGATGGTGGATATTTGTGGCGGTCAATGTGGATATTGTGGATGAGTTCTTCTGTGTCATCATGTTCTATTAGTTCTACAGCTTCAGTTTCGGAACTTTCACGCTTAGTAACACATATAGCTGTTCCCTCACCACAGTGCAACAGTGAAAAAGGACCCCTTTCAAACAGTGTCGCGTTTTGAAGGTTGTTTAAGCGACATTGCGGTATTTTAAAAATTCATATCATAACAAAAATAAACACCGGTATTCGGTATGAACCGGTATACCGCGCAGCACTAACTTTAATCATATAAAATGTAATTTCCCAACAACAAAAACCACTAGCCACAGTGGCAAAATTTGCAATAAGTTTGGAAACCACTGGTTTAGACAGAACATCAAGGGCAAAACTTTACTGCTTCTCTATAATGGCAGGAAATGGAAATCCCCTTCCTCTTTCCCATGCTCTGTAATTCTGTGAATGTCTTGCCTCATGCCAAACCACAAAAACAGAAGAAAAACGCAAGCATGGTCACAAAAGCTTGCAATTCGATTCGATTCAATATCGATTATTTTGGATATATATCTGGTACACATGCAAAATTTTCTCAAGGAAAAAAAAAAAA
>NW_015661373.1:508927-554423 GCF_001515625.1 Sinocyclocheilus rhinocerous | reverse complement strand
TTTTTAAATTGACTGATTTGTTAAAATTACACTTAATGAAGTTTTTATATAATAAAAGTTACAATTACATAATAATATTTCTACTTCAATTCGTTTTTTTAATAAACATTTAAATGGTGGCTATCATAAAAAATACAAATTCAACTTTGAAGAACAGTAAAAGTTATAATGAATATACTATATAGTGCATATATTTAGCAAAATGCTCCTCTCTACAGTTTATTTTTCTATCTGACTAATGAGTTTATGGTAACCGAATATGTTTTTCTGAGGTAAATGTGAAGTTACGTGACATTGTTTACAAGCCGTTATATTGACGTCTTTGCGCGGCTGAAACACTGATTGAGCAATTACATGAGACAGGATACGGATTGTAAAGTTATACTATTTCTTTTAACATACCTTCGGTATATATATATATATATATATATATATATATAAAAAAAACAATTACGAGGAGGTCAAAAAAAGTTGCACATTCTAGCCCCCAAATAGAACATTGTAAATTCATAATCTGTGTATTAGAATGCAGGTGGAATGAATCAGTACTCACAGTTTGATTATATGTGGGTGACGGAAGAGTTTGAGGTTCTGGATCTCGCGTCGAATCTTACCCACAACATCCAGACTGCGGATCTTCTGCCGGTTCAGAATCTTTACCGCCACCTGGTGCTTGGTCAACTCATGCTGGCCCACTGCATAGACAGGTAGAAGAAACACGTTTGTGAAGGCTTACATTTATGCAGGTCATTGGAGAATATACAATAAAATGTCCAATGTCTTTATGAGAAAGATCCACAAGTGCCAGTGGGTGACAGGTCTGTTCTGAAAGGGCAATGGACAGTAGTGGAAAAATTGCTAAACACAAATAATAAAATGCAAGCAAGCATTTAACCATGCATACTTATGATAGCAAAATAAACAGGCTTTTGAAAAGGAACAAAAAGCGTTCTCTCAATCTTTTGTTGTTGATGGCAATGACTACTTGTACAAACGGTACAAATCCATGTCACTTGGTAATTTGGCTAAAACTAATACTTTATTTCACCTAGTGTTTGTTCCGTACTGATAAATCACTCATTTGCTGTTGTAGGCATTGACAAAATTGTCAATTTTACTATTAAGCCCAATCAGTTTCCAAAATGTTAGGCCAATGCTGTTTATGATAATAATGATAACTACTACAATATATTACCGTTTGATATTGTCAATATTGGTTTTACATTTTTGTTTACTTTTGTACCATAAACACTGCTACTGTAAAAGTTGTGTCCTGAAGTAACTCTTAAGATACACTGAGCTAAATGATGCTCAAAGAGCTGAAAATCAACACCTTTGAAGCTTGTAGTTAATGTGTGAGGTTCACCGCACATTTATTCAATTTTTCCAGAAACTATTTTTATATGGGCAAAGGCTTTGCCAACAAGTTTCTTATAAGGCTGGATATTGCTGCATCAGTAAGTGCTGAAGGCCGTACATTGAACCATTCCTAGAAGCTGTGTATGGTCTCAGTTAATTTGCAACATTTAAAAAGTTTACCAGCATTAACTAGGCTGCTCTAGTTATGCATTAACACAAACTCAGTCATGCAGAGGGAATTGTGTGTGTGTGTGTGTGTGTGTGTGTGTGTGTCCACAGACCTCACTTATGTCTTAGTACTAAAACATCACTATCAACCTGGTTCATAAAGGCTACTTGTTAGATTGGTGATTAGTAGTTTCAATGTTCTGTCAGTCATATAACAACTTCTCTTTTACCAGAAATTCTTATACACAACACACTTCTGCTTGGAATCTTTGGCATTTCATTATTGCGTCAGATTTAGTGTGGGCAACAAAAATAAAAATAAAAAAATAAAAAAAATAAAAAATAAAAAGAAAGCGAATGAGAAAGACTGGACTTTTTGAAATGTCATCAACTGTTGGCTGCTACTTGGCAAACATACAGTTATAAGTAGGGCTGTGACTAATGACTATTTTGATTAGCCTAATCAATTAATCTGTCTTCAATTAATTTTATCTGCTTAAAAGTAAATTTTTAATTTTCAGTTTTTTTATTTTTAACATCCTGCCCAATGTTGTCGTTCAAACAGTGTGCAAACTGAAGAATGTATCTATGTAGGCCATGCTATACATTATATGCAATAAAAGGTTTAATATAAACATTACATTCTAAAACTTGACCACAAATAATAAAGAGAAACAGAAGCACAGACTAAACACACACATTCACTTATCTGGATAAAGTAATTATATTACATTTATACTTTATTACAACTAGAGCCCGACCGATATATCGTTTTGCCGATTTTATCGGCCGATATGAGCCGGTCACCGATATATCTGTATTGGCGAATATGCCGTTGATATGATTTTTTTTTTTCAGAGCATAATGCAGATAAAATACTTGAAATTGTGTAATTACTTAGTTTGTCCAGCAGAGCGCGCTCCATTGTTTGCTACTGGCGACCTGGATGAAACGCTTTAAAGCTTAAGTCTATGGAAAACCATTGAAACTTTGAACGGTGATATCTCCGTAACGGCGTGGCGGATCCGCACCAAATTCGGGGGATCCCTTCAGCTCCTCAGGTTGCTCGAGCTGAAGGGATCCCCCGAATTTGGTGGAGATCCGCCGCCGTGTTCGTGAGATACGTGTGACACCAGCCAACAGTCTCTTGTTCAGGCAGCAGCATTCAAGCGTTGTCTTATTCGTCCGTAAGTGCCCTGCGAAGTTGACTTCACGTGATATTCTGCCATGATTCCAGTTCCAAGGGAACGTACACGTTACATTCAAAGGGCATTAAAGTGTGCGGGACGTGAATTTAAATAGTATTTATTTACAGAGGTAGGCTATATTATGTCACACTTCCCACTTCTCTAGTAAGTTTCGTCTGTGTGTGAAGACAGTAGAGCAAATCCGTGAAGGAATGTTCCGAAGTGAAATAAACTTCAACGGAATAAAGTTGAATGGAATTTAACTGAAATAACTGTTCAGTGCACTGATATCAGACTCATTTTGGTAATAGTTTATTGTTAAATGCCCTGCCTCCATTACATATCTCTGTCACATCATTATGAGTGTTTGATGACCACATTTGAGTGATCATTGCAAAAAATGTGTTTATGTATATATATTCTGTTTATGTATATACTGTATTCTATATATAGTACCAGTCAAATGTTTGCACACACGAATGGGAAAGTGTCCAAACTTTTAACTGGTACTGTATTATAATATACACAAAGAATATCGGCCGATATATCGATATCAGCCTTTTTTTACTCCGTAATATCGGTCCCAAAAAAAATCCATATCGGTCGGGCTCTAATTACAACCATCCCTTTACATTTACTGCTCTAATAAAAATATAACTAGGGTAGACTGAGTACATTTGGGACATGTGTACAGTTGAAACACCTTAAATAACTTGCGTGCACAGGAAACCCGAGCAGTGATTTTTGCTCCACACATGCTTATTAGCATTCTCTTTGATTATGGGAAATTTGAAAGGTGTGTATCTTTCCACTCTGAAGATATCGGCAAAAGTTGAAAGTTGTCAACTGTAACCGGATTGGTGTCCTATTGCGTCACATGCTGTTTCGTTGTACAGTGTTATGATAATAGGTTAAAAGTCACATTTACACACATGCTTCGCAAATTATGTTCAAAAAATTATATTTGAGATATTTCAAATGTCTATTATTAATGGACATATTTTATAACATGAATGTTAAAAGAATAACATAGCATTTTGTGAACATACCAAGGTGGTAAAGTGGGTAGAGTTGATACACCCTTTATAGGTCACTATAAATTGCATGCATGAACAGATCAATCATAGAAAATGAAAAAGAGGCTGCATGTGTGTGTGTACTGGTATTACCTACGTTATGGGGACCAAATGTACAAGTATAGTAAAAACCAGTAAATTCTAACCTTATGGGAACATTTTTAGGTCCCCATGAGGAAACAAGCTTATATATCATACAGACTGATTGAAAATGTAAAAATACAGAAAGTTACGAGTGATGGGTAGGTTTAGGGGTAGGGTTATAGAATATACTGGTATGTAGGGGGATAAAATATACTGTCTGTACAGTAGAAAAACCACTACGCTTATGGAATGTCCCATAATGTTAGAAATACCTGTGTGTGTGTGTTATGCAACGTAGTCAGTGAGTGGACTTTATGTCTTTTTAGTTTACTGTTTACATTTGTACTGTTTGCCAAATCTTTTCCAGTGTTAAATATTTTGTTGCTATTTTGTTTAACTGAATCTGAATTAAATGAAGCGAATAAATAAATCTGAATTTAAAAAAATGCACAACTGTAATTTATCACATTTGCAATAAATGGTTAGCGAGCTTTAGAGCATTAAGAATGGGTGTCTCAACTGTACCATGGTACTGTTTCAACTGTACACTATATGGGTACAAGTTGAAACAAAAATGCACCTTATGTATATGAGCTAATTGTGGGAGGGAAAACTACTTATGGCTATTATCAATTTATGATATTTTAGTACATAAGCAAAATAAATATAATGTGAAAAATCACTTTCTTTCAGCATCTAGTTTTTGTGTAGTGATGAAAAAAGCAGAAAGTTTCTCTACTGTACTCTGCCAACCCTACTTGGTGTTACTATATGTCAGATGTGTTTTGTCCACAGAAATGCGTTATTCACTAAGTTACTGTAAAGTGACTTGACCGGCGGATGTTTTATTTTCAAAAATGATCAATCGATGATCAAATTTGCTGTCGATAATTTTCATTGTCAACTTTATCATTAAGTTGTTACACCCCTAGCGCATACGAATGTCATTAATTGGCATAAATATACATATCATACTCGATTTATTAAGTCATAAAGACTGTGCAATTATGGATCACACAAAAAGCGCAAGATTTTTTAATTCATCTGACTCATCGCATGCACCTTATCAGCAAAATTAACTTTTTTTAAATAAACTACTTTCTTGTCATTCTGACAAAGACTTTATGACTAGCTGCATCTGTAGCTGTCATTTGGCCTAAGCACGAGCGAGTCTATCAATCCTCATCAAACTGCAACTTCAGAATACTAATCACTTCATAAACCATGAAGCTAAACAGGTTAGCTGCGCCCAATCCCTCTACAAACCACACTAACACAATACATGCACGCAAATATTCAGAAAACCACGTAAGTATCGAATGGCCGACACTATCAACGCTAATCACAGCAGAAAGCTTTGCTGTTTAATGTTTGATTCATGACTACACTGTCATTAGCCAACAAGTGCTGCAGTTTGTGCTACTGCTTTAGCCGCATTTAAAGGCTCGATCCTCTCCAGTTTTGCTTTACTGTTTTCAATACAGCAATAACACAAAGCACCTCGGAAAGTTTTACCTTTGACTTTTCCAAACGTTCCCACTCCTAGTGTGTCTCCGAGAATATAATGTCCGATTTTCACCCTGCCTTCATGTTTCTGTTTGTCCGTCGCCATCTTCGCTCAGAGGCCCTACCTGAGAGAGGCAGCAGCAGCGGGACGGGGGCGAGAGCGGCGTCTCTACTGACAACTACCGGTACAGAAGAGCGCGCCAAAATAGCAAGCTCCAAACGATTGGATTAATGATTAATGCATTATAAGAAAATATTAACTAATTGTACCAACAAAATTAATGCAATAGATGAAATAAAAATAATAAAATAAAATTATAATTAATAATAATAATTTTATATGACAATGATAATAATGCTAATATTATTGTTATTATTATTATTAGCAGGAATGAGTGATTAACTGGCTAAATTTAAGCTTAGTTTGAGTCTAACCACAAGTGCTGTTTACTGGGGTACACTATTGGATGTCAAAAATGAAAACAATTAGAAAACAACAATTATAAAAGGTTAGTTTATTGTTATGAAAACATGAACTGAAAATAATTATTAGAGACATTTATGTTCTCTTGATGTTACACACACACAAAAAGCAAATTCAGCAAATTATGTTAAATTGATAAAAGTGATAAAGACATATATTGTTATATATCACAGGTTCCAAAAAATAAAATAAACAGCTGAACTGCTTCTATATGTATGTGTAAATAATGTGTATAGCTTGTATATATATATATATGTGTGTGTGTGACAATGACCAAACAAGAACAAAGCAAAGTTTCAACAAGTATAAATGTTTTAATGACAGGCATTAAAAAAGCAAAAAACATTCAGACATCAATTCTTTGATGAAGTTAATGATGGTAATAACTTGATGTGAGTTGATTCATTGACTTGGCAAGGACGATGATGAAGATAAGTATAGCGATGGAACCAATAACGATGGCAGCAATGTTTATGCGGCGAGCTCTGGCGCCATAAGACCGTGCCATTGGGAAGTCTCCAAGCAATCTGCTGTCCCTGGCCTGACAGACATAAAATATGATAAGCTTCAGGTATTTGTAAAGCAGCAGGACAGTTATATAATTGCATACATGTATATTGCTTACCTTTATTGAGTTGTAAAAGGCCCCAAACCCAAGACAGCAAGGGTTGCAGAAGTGAAGATTGAATGTGGAAAAAATTATATCATCATTGACGTTTTGGTCAGGCATGGACACTATTACTGGCTGGGCAGTGTAGACTCTATTGTCCTGCATAAGGATCCCCCCAGGTGCTGGGTAGTTCTGCATCGCCATATCAGTTCAATAGCAAGAAGTTGCTCTCAGTGATGTTTGCAAGTGTTCAGCTCTCTTTTATAGAGTCTAACTGGTGTGTACGTGTGCGTATTTTGCAATATTAAAGAACAATGGGCAGAGTTAAAGGGGTAGTACACTCAGAAACAATGTCTGAAAGTAGCTGAAAAAATCTCTGTGTATTTTTTATTTGTGTAACTTTTATTACTGTTTTCAACATAGACACACCAACAAACAGGTTTATACATGACACAAATAAAAAATTGAGTTAAAAAAAGCATTTACAGGAAACATAAAATGAATACCCATGGGTGGCTCCTGATGATACTAGTGCTGTCAAATCAATAAATCGCAATTAATCACATCCAAAATAAAAGTTTGTGTTTACATAATATATGTGTGTGTGCTGAATGTATATTTAAATACATACATATAAATTATATACAAATATGAATACATGTAAAAATTGCTTAAATATATACATGTATGGGTATGTATTTATATATACATATAAATATACACACACACATACTATGTAAACAAACACAAACTTTTATTTTGGATGTGATTAATCGCCATTAATCGATTTTGTTGTTGTTGTTTTTTTAGTCCAGTGGCTGAATATAGGACAGAACACATGTTGGGCTAACACATTGATTCTCAGAGTGGGTTAAAAACATAGCAAAGGCAAAAGCGTCTGAGTGCTTGAATGGTGGCTGGCTCTCTGTCTTTTATAAAGCGGCTAGTTCCACTGGGTTGTTTATTTAACCCAGCATCCCACCTCTCCCAGATGCTCCGGGAGTCTCTCGCAAATGGTTAGGGCGTAAAAGAACCGATGAACCGGTTAATTGAAACGAACTGTCCGAAAGAACCGGTTCGCGGAAAAGAACCGGACTTCCCATCACTAATGGATAGCTGATCTCTGGTGCTCACCGATTGTTCGTAATATCCAGGAAATTGAGTAAGCAAAAGAGAAGTGGCCTTACCGTTAAACCTGCAGGGTGGGATGTCTGCTAATAGTTTGATTTACCCATTCATTTTTACAATAATAATAGCTTATTTATTTATTAATTTTTTTAACCTCATACTTGAATTAGTACTTACAATTTAACCTAATCCTCTCTTTGTAAAATACATGAAACCACTAGTTTACATGATCTCTTAATTTTCATTACATCATATCTTTATTTTTGATGAGTAGCCTAGGCCTTAATACAAGATATTTTATACTGTTTTAAAATACAATATTGCCTACATTTAAACACGTTTAACAAACATTTTAGAAAAATTACACATTTAAAGGGGTGGTTGATTATAATTTTACTTTTATAACTTTAGTTAATGTGTAATGTTGCTGAGCATGAATAACGTCTGCAAAGTTACGACGCTGAAAGTTCAATGCAAAGGGAGATATTCTCTTTTAAAGAAATCGCTGTTTAAGGACTACCCCCCAAAAAAAGGCTGATAGGGACTTTAACGAGCTTCTTCTGTCACAAAGATTTACATAAACCCTGCCCCAGGAACACACAACAAAGGGGGCGAGGCCATGTTGGGCTGCTTTAGAGAAGAGGAAGAGTTGTACGTTAGTGTTGTTGCCATGCTGTCGAAACGCTTATAGTTATAAGTTATAGCTTATACTAATAGTATACATTATGTTATTTTCACCCCGATTGCAGGTCCACTTTGTTGGTTAAGATTACAAATGTTTAAAATGTATTTTTAACTTAGTTCCTGAAAATTATTTATAATACCATTATAGCTCTCTGTGCTGCACATTTTACGAAGGGCAGCTTCCTCAATCTACGCGGTACACTAGATTTTGTTAATAAGCAAACACTTCTTACTTTTACAAATTAAACAATTACTTTACAATAATGCTACAACACAATTATGTATTCTGCTGTAATAAAGCTTTAATCAGGATAAACCCGTATATCAAAAGCAAACAAACAGCAGTAGCAATTACAAATAACAGTATATCTAAAAGTATGAGAGAACTACAAACAAAAAACATACCATTCTGAAACATCCTGTAAAGACCTGTGCTTGCACAAGTTCTGCTCGATCCCCTTCCCTAATATTCTCTGGTTTGATTCAGGATCAAACTGATAAGGCAATATTGACACCATTGTTTACCATACACCGGAGTAGAGATGAAACGGTATGAAAAATTCTTATCACGATTATAGTGACCAAAATTATCATGGTTATCAGTATTATCATGGTATTGTTAAAATGTGCTGGAAATGTTCAAAAAGTTGACACATAAATCGTTTCACCAATATTTTATATTTAAAATCAACAAACGGCAAATAAAATTACGTTTTGTTTGCATAAACACTAAATCAATAACATTACCAATGATGTCCAGATTTAAAATGACAACATAACTGACAACAGTTTATCTAATAACGTTCAAATAAAGCTTTGAAAAAGTTTCATAAAATGCCAAACCTCACATTTCAGCCTTTAAACAAAAAAAATTGATAATTGATTAATAAATGATTAGATGTATTTTATCTGCTCCATAAATAATTCTAGATACTTTATCCGAATTGTTTAAATGTGGTGAATCCACAATTTATTTATTTTTTTTATCAACCGGTCAAATTTTACAGCAGGGCATGCAAATTCAATCCAATTTTTTGGACAGACAAAAACTGCACACAGGCTGGATGCAAGTGTAACTCTCTGTAAATCCACTCTCTCAGCAGGTGGCACTTATGGAACAGCAGAATTTTGAGCCGTTTCCCGTAACCTCCGTGGACAAAGCAGCATTGCGATTAAGAACACTACTTTATAGGTATTACATGGAGCGAAGATGAAAACAAAATGCCTTCGAATCTTTTCTGAAGGCAGTCAGAACCTTCAGAGGTACATTAATATAATTAATTCATTCATATATTCATTTGAATAATTCCCTTAGCACTCTTTTAAAACCTCCCAGCCTTCAGCCGTGTTTTCACACAAAAAGAGTTGTTCAAATCGCGGTAATCGAATACGGTTTTAATGACAATGAAAATATGAAACGGTAATACTAACCGTGGGGATTTTTATCATGATTTATCGTAAAACCGGTAATCGTTTCATCCCTACACCAGAGCACATGCAACTACCCGCAATGGCAAGGGGGCGTGACGTTTCCGGACAATGTGCACTAGGCAGTTAGCGATAGTGCTGCAACGGATCACAAAACTCACAGTTCGAATCATATTACAGATTTTGAGTCACGGATCGGATCATTTTTTGGATAAGCAAAAAAAAAAAAAATAAATAAAAAACATTAGTGAAAGCTTACTTTAAGTACTTCTATACCACAGCAAAACTACTAGCTTTAATAAAGTTAGTAATAAAACATGAACAATTACACAAATTACAAGCATAGATGAATACAACAAAACAGTTACAAACAAAGTCAGAAACAGTAGCATTGAGGTGCAGAAATGTAATAATTAAGTGTAAAATAACACAATAGTGCTCACTGCACAAGTTAAATACAGATTAATCTTTGTTAGGGCTGTGGTGTTATTTGATTAGCAGACAGAAACAGGTATTTATTGGCTGCTGTCTCTTTAAGACCAAATGCACGGACCTAATACTGACAGTTTTTTTTCTCAGCTGTTTACGCTCACTTAAGACATAACCGACGGTGTTTACTAGAATACTTGCCAAAACGGATATTTTAACATAACTTTGTGTGTATGTGAAAGGAATCAATTCGCTGTTCACGCGGTGTCTCTCTTTCTGCGTGTGCGCTTCGGGTGTGTGCGGCAGCGGCTGAGCGCACAGAAAACAGCGCGCGAGTTAAAATTGCTTGAATGTGTAAACTGGCAAGACAAAACATGTGCAAATGATAAACTTTAACTCTATGATGGTTAAACTTAAGTTAATCCGCAAATCACACGCGTGCCGAACCGTGCAGCCTGATCCGTACGGATCACGGTTAATCTACGATCCGTTGCACCCCTAGTTAGCGATCGGCCGAATCTGAGCCCAGCTACCAATCTGATCCCATTGCATATGTCTGAGGGAGGGGCTTCCTAGAACCAGGAACTCAACAGACCGTTTTGACGAGAACGGAAATGTTAGAATGAAGGTAAAATATGTGAAAAATAATGTGTTTTTTATAAAAACGAAGCATGAACACGTTACACTGCACCCCATAAACACAATCAAGCCTTCGAAAAAAGCTGATCAACAACCCCGTGTCCGTGTCCTACAAACCAGTGTGCGACACATTATTGCTCTCTCCTGCAGAAGTGTGTGAAAGAACTTATGTAATTGGTGACAGTGTTTAGAGTCAGACCATCTACAAAGAAAGCTCATTTAGATTTACATGCAGACGTACAATGTAGTTTGCAATATTTTATGATGAAAGTGGCCGCATATAATACTTACATTAAGTTAATAAAACAGTTTAAGATGAAGTGAAATCTATTAATGTGTAATTTGTAACTTGGAGTGTAGCCAGTAATTACAGGCAGTAATGCAGTTCAAGGTATAATCCAGAGAGGAAAGAAAGTATGTGGCAATACAACGCATAAAAAAATAAAAAAAGGGGACGAACATGACAATCAAAGAACAATAATGCTTAACCGGCTGAAAAGATTCCACCCACTAATATATTTTTAGCATAAAATTTTACTGATAATAAAATGATATGATATTGATTGTTATCATGGGACTGATTCTCATTTCCTTTTTTTAACCACACATGCCATGCAAGATTTTCATCCCTCTGTTCTGTGATGCAATTAGCACCATCTGCTAGTCCTGCATATAGTCAATCTTCAGCCTAATAATAAACACTTTTCTTTTTAATAACTATTCATATCCCAAACTGCTACAAACCAGTCTCATTTTAGATCATGCTATAAGATCTCTTGCTTTTCAGATTTTTCAGTCTGTGCAAGGCCTGTACTGTCTGAATTTTGAATTTTCATTTGCTGTCACTCCACTGCCTCAGTATGTCCTCTGCTGCTTGCAGGGTTGAGTCCTCCTATTAATGTTTACAAAAATATGAATTAAATAATATAAACAACATTTTAACAAGGTGAACAGATCACAATGGCAACCACTTTTCCTGATTTAGTATAATAATGTACTATTCACCACATAAAGCAAGACATATTACATAAAAAATGATCAGGGCTGTCAAAGTTTACGTGGAGTTTACTAAAAGTAAAGTAAAAAGAACTTGTAATGATGATAACTAAACTTAATAAAGAGTCTCCGAAGCATAAAATTCACAATGCAGTAATTTATGAAAAGCTAATATATTAAGCATACATAATGTTATTGATAAAAAAAAAATCTAACAACATTGACATCCCAAATAATTATAAAGAACTTAATTTTTAAAATGGTTAAAATGTTATGTTCTGCATAATTTTTTTTTGTGTGTGTGTTAAAAATACCTTTACAAAGCAGAATCGGATGTATTTCTGGAATTCGTCTTTGTGTTCCGGGCTGTAGAATGCAGACACGGGGATAGTGGCCAGTCCCTATTCAGAAGTGAAGAACTTTAACAACATATTTTGCTCACAGATGTCACTATATGAGAATACTTTATAACCCATCTGTAAATGCTATGTTTTAGTTTACCTTCTCTTTTATGAGCCATTTCACAAATCTGTAGTCATAGGGTTCATCTTTAGTACTAGGGTCAGTAAGGTCAACATCTTGTAGAAAAACATTTAAAAACAAAAAGCAATAAGAAGAACAAACTTTATTTTGAAATAATCATGTCAAAACAATGCTATCACAGCCTTTTTGTACTATGATTTCTCATATTATGAGGATTCCCCTATTCATGGAAAACCTGGAAATATCAGGGAATTTTAAACTTTTCCTGGAAATTAATAAAATCTTAAATTATAGAAATATTCTATTATAAATATATATTTATAATTCTATAAAAGATGTATATTTTTTTACTTTCCAGCTACAATATTTTACCAGCTAAAAATGGCTCTATAATATGATGTAAACCCTATAAAATTATTTTTAAAGTATCTTTATCCAATAAACATGGAAAAGGGTGTGGGAACAATAAGTGATGTTATGTATTACCATAAAAAGAGAGAACAATTAACAATCTCAAGAAGAGAATTTTCAGAACAAAAACATAAAAGCACCTCATCTCTGGAATTCTCAGATATAAAAATTGTATTTGTATAATCCATAAAGAAATCCGAGTTCCTGCTTTAATACTTTGTTCTACATTTTTTCACTGTTACTTACTAAGATTTGAGATATCTGCGATCATGAAGTATCCTCCCTGGGGTAGTACAGGTTTTAGGCCAACACTCTTCAGACAATCTGCCAGCCTCAGTCGCTTTTCATGAAGATGTATGGGTAACTGGTGGAAATAGCTTTCCTCTGATCCAAATACATAATATTCCCTCTGAAAACCTACTGCTACAGCCTCCTTAAGAACAACATTAGACAATGTCAGCCCACTGAAAACAAAATACACACACTTTACCCCTAAAACAAAGGAGCATTGTTTTACCTGGGCAGCTGTGGCACAGTGATACACTGAATTCTGATGGACGGTTTTTAAGTGCTTCAGGATATGCCCTGGTCCCATTGCCCAACCCACCTTCATTAAAATAATAGAGTAATTTAATGACCTGCATACTGAACCTTATCACCATGACACTTCCAGCCAGTCAAAGACATTAAGACAAACAGAGGAAAATAACAATGCAAGACACAAATCCTGTTCAATTTGACCAGCTCACCTTCCATCCTGTGGCACTGAAAGTCTTGCCTGCACTCCCAATGGTGACAGTGTGTTCCCACATACCTGGCAGACTGGCTGTCAAAAAAAAAAAAATTCTGTTGCTTTAAACGTCCACAAAATTGTGATTAATTGCATTACCTGCATAGTATTGCTCTTACCAATTTTCACATGTTTTGTTCCATCATATGTGAGCCACTCGTATACCTCATCGCTGATGCAAATGACGTCATGTTTAATACACAAGTCCGCAATCATCTGAAGTTCCTCCTGCTGATAGACCTGCAAGAAAGCACAGTTCAGGCTTAGGCTGAACATATTCGTCTCTGTAGTAAAAATCTCACCCACTGACCTGAAAGGTCATTCCAGCTCAGTGTCAGTTTGCATTTTTATATTAATTACATTTCCATTCAAAGATTTGGAGTCAGTAAGATTTATTTTTTAAAGAAATTAATACTTTTATTCAGCAAAGATGCATTAAATTGATAATTGAAAAGTGACAGTAAAGACATTTACAATGTTACAACAGATTTCTATTATAATAAATGCAGTTCTTTCACACTTTCTATTCATTAAATAATTCTGGAAAAAAAATGTATCATGGTTTCCATAAAAATATTAAGCAGAACAACGGTTTTCAACATTGATAATATTAAGAAATATTTCTTAAGCATATGGATCATAAGACACTGAAGACTGGAGTAATGCTGCTGAAAATTCAGCTTTGTCATCACAGGAATAAATTACTCAATATATTTAAAATAGAAAACAGTCATTTAAATTTAAATAATATTTCACAATATTACTGTTTTTACTATATTTTTGATCAAATAAATGCAGCTTTAGTGAGCATAAGAGACTTCTTTCATTAAACATTAAAGGGTGTGAGTCGTCAGAACAGCTGGCATTGTAGTCTACTCTACCAGGATCAGGAAACAGTCCTCCATAAAATGCGCTGCACACATCTGAATATTTGGGTTGAACTGTTCTGGAACAGTGTTGTAAATACAACTTAACCACTGATTTCTAGTCGTGTCCTCTTTTGGAAGACCAAACAAAGTAGTTTCGCTTTCACAACGAAACAACGAAACACACAGCGGGCTAGAGTGAGCCGTGGCCTAGAGTATTCTTTTATAAAGAATATCTCTTTGGATTTGAGACTTTAGTCTTTGCAACTTTACAGATCTTCTTTATGCACCAAGAGCTTGTAACACTTCAAAGAGAAAGGAAAAATTGAAATCGCATCATATGACCCCTTTAAAAAATTAAACTTTTGAACAGTAGTGCTTATAAAAATGATCCAAATATAAATCTTATGTAATGTGAAAAATAGCATTCTCATTACAGTAACACTGCCTGTCCAGACATATGTTGTTAATCTCTTATCTCTATCTATCTATATATTTCTATATTATTATATATAAATAATGTCATGACGAAAAAATGTAAATGGTATTTAAAAAGACCTAATTTCTTTGCAAAATGTAAGTTCTTATTTCATTCTTTTGATTTGGGGTGAAACATAACCCAGACATTTCTTGACAGTTTTCGTGAAATTCGCTCATAAAAGACTATATTGGACAACAGTACAACAAAAGGTAAAATTGTCCTCCATTTGTTGGTGACTGACTCACCTTGCCAAGAGGGTTATTAGGAGTGTTAATGACAATGGCTTTGGTACGAGGACTAAATTTACTCGCCAACTCTTCAGGAGACAACACCCAGTCAGCACTGGATAGAACAGGACCACAGCCTTCCCTCTGTCAATACACAGCTAATATTATTCAAAATAAACATTTTAATTTCAGATCAAGCAAACAGGTCTTGACACGTGATATATGAACATACTGGTTTAAGGGGCACATATATAGCTGTTCCGCCTGCCATCATTACCATTGGCTGATAACAGTCAAAGAATGGCTCCACAATAATCACCTGCGCTCAAAAAAAGGGAAAAATGGGCATTCTGATACCACGTATTGAACATAAGGAAACAGTGAGTGTCTTTTTTATCTTTTAACAATATAATTATCTGAATATGAATATTGTCTTTATAACAATAATGTTACCTCATCGCCCTCATCAATAAGAGCTTGGAAGGTGCAGAAAAGTGCTTGATATGCTCCTACAGAAACCAAGATATCCTCCATTGGGTCTATTTCCCGGCCAACAATCCTACTGAAGAATTTGGCCAGGATCTTCACAAGATTTGGGTGGCCCTGCATGTTGTAAGATTCTTTAGCAAAACTTTACTAATATAATTATTATATTATGCAGTGGTTGAACATTTACTAAACAGACAAACTGCAAGCGAACAAAGCACTTGTACTTGCACTTTTAATGTCTTACAAAAGCGCGTGTATACTGGTGCTTGGAGAAACCTCCATTCAGGGCTTTGCAGAAGGCCTCCTGAATGAAATGAGGAGGGGAGAAATCAGGGAAGCCCTGACCCAGGTTCACAGCCTTATAGTCAGCAGCCAGCTGACTGAATTCCACCCTACAGATGACATACAGAAAAGGAATAACATGCAGTTTTAAACATTAAAATGAGCAAACATTTGAGTTCATTTACTTGACTTGACAATATGTGGGAGGGAGTAATAAACTATTCTTCAGGTAGTTTTAGGTAGATTATTACACAGCTCACTGAACTACTAGAATAGCTAATTGGCGCCATCTTGAGACTTAAAACTGTTATTGCGACTACCGATTTTAAAAATGGAGGACAGTATTAATTTTAATATTTATGGCATGGAAGACATTCATAGATTACATTGGTGGCATAATAATAATAATAAAACTGAAAAAATATCGATTATACTAGGAAAACTATTGATCAATCAACGCGACGAAAATTGCGAAATATACCTTTTTAATATACCAAGATATTTTATTAAAAATGCATAATTAAACAAGTAGGTCTATATTTTGCAGTGCTCGTCTTGCTGCTTGACCGGATGTTTTCTAAGTTATAATGACTTTTTTAGCGGAAACTTAGGCATTCCAACATTTTAATAAAATAACTCAATATTTTATATCCATGTATTTACTTATTTGGCAAGTGTCGTGTAATAAGCCGGATGTACAGCACTAAATGGCTACCGTCTACCCATTTATACTTTCACTTCATTCATAGCCATGAAACTTAATTACCATATATTCTTGTCAATTCCTTCAATTCTTCTCGCGTGCAATTTACGCGACATATTGCCCTGCATAATCAAGAAAATCATGCAGTAAGATAAAATGATTGCATATTACTAAACCAGAGCTTGATCATGCATACATGAGTGTAGCGATCGAGTGTGAAATGTCTCATACCTTATCACGAAAACCTGCGTTTACTAATCCGATTGACAGCGAAGGTACATTTACCGCCGCTCTTTTCCACATGCCAGTGTTTCAGAAACGCCTTTAGTGCAGGATTTCTGCTCGTAAATCAGTAACACACACACACAGTACAATTAGAATCACGCCATATCTCTAGCATTTTAACTGTCAACCTTAAAAACGTGTACAGTCAATGATTCAGTGACATGACAGCAGTCTTGTCCTTGGGATTTAGATTCAAGTGAAAATCGAAGCATACTTTGTCGATTTCATACTGTATTATAAAAAACGAATACACAGAACTCCCTGTTTTGCACCAAACCTTGCTCATTTACTTTCCCCAGCCGTTAACGAAATCACACATTAACTTCTCAAGCGTCCTCCTGAATAAAACTGCGAGCAGACCTCCTCCTCCTCCAGGCAGCACTTTTGTAAGACTACTTCCGCTGTGGGCGGGGCCAGTGACTGCTAACAATAACATTGACAATATAGGCCAACAACATGTTGTAATTTGTAATGATAATTCTTATTGTACAACTTTAAATATACAGAACCGACAAAAGAGGCAGATCTTTTGTTTCCTAATCTAGCATTCTAATATACCTTGCCCTGTACAGTACACCATTAATATTGTTGGCTCTGTGACAAATTGCTTATGTGCCTCTATTGTAAGTCACATAAACGTAAATGTAGATAAATGTCCAAACTTGGCTTGACAGAATAATAAAAACACAAAATATGGACACAAATATGCTCTTTATAAAGTTGACATCTTAAAAGTGACAAAGACGACATTTCTTCACAATAATATTTTGTGAAAAAATATAATTTTTTTTAGTCTCTTTCAGTCCTAAACACAAGGTAAAGTCCTTTATCCCAAGAGCATTACCCTCAAATCCTCACTTCTTTTAATCCGTTCTGCCTATAAACTGGCCTTCTTGAGATCCTCAGGCAGTACACAACCCTTTTTCCTTGCCCTCTGTTTGCGTTTCTCCATCTTGGCATCCTTGCGTTTCTTAATATTTCTTCTCCGCTTGTCTTGCCTCTTTTGCATCTTCTCCACGACTTGCTGGCTCCTCTGTGCCCACTTCTTTTTTTTCTGAGCCTTCATTTTCTCCTTCTTCAATGATGCACACAAGAGCTCCTCATTGTCTTTGATTTTCATGCCTTCAGCTTTGTAGAGAACATTGGTCCACCTCATCTTCTCTTCCTCTTTTTTTGCTTTCCCTTCATCCTTCTCTTTAAGCTGCTCTAGGTGAGCTTTTCTTGCCTCAATGCGTGTTAAAAGCTGTTTGTAGTTCTTGCCAGTAAGCGGAGTCAGCGTTCCTTTCACTTTCCTTTTATTTTTCTGCATCAGCTTTGTTCCTTTGTCCACATAGTCTTCTCCAACCTCCATCTTGTTGAAGACTATGAAGCTCTGCTCCTTTTTGTCAGGCGTGGTCGATGTCGAGGTGGCTTGCAGTTGGGGCTTTGCTGTCTTCTTTGTCCTCTTCTCCTGCCTGCAAAGCTGCAGCATCTGCTAACTTTTTCATTCGAAACTCTTTCCTTTTCCTCTTTCGACGCTCCCTTTCTAGTTTTCGTTTCTCTCGTTTCTTCTTTACCTCCTCAGAGGAGGGATCTTTAGGAGGGCCCTGGAAAAAAACAAACATAAATGCTTGGCTTAAAACCTCTTAAAGGGATGATATAATACATTTCATTTTTTCTCATATAATACTTTTAATTTATTTTGTTTTTGCAGAAAAACTGTCACAATTTAGCTTTTTATAAGCAATGAACAATTTCTCTGACCCATACAATTAAACATGGCATTTTTAAAGGGATAGTTAATCATTTACTCAACCTCAAACTGTTTGAGTTTCAGTATTCTGTTGAACACAAAAAATATATTTTAAAGAATGAGGACAACCAAACAGTTGTTGGTAAACACTGACTTCCATAGTATAAAAAAAATTATTTGAAAGTCAATGGGGACCAGAAACTGTTCGGTTACCCACATTCTTCAAAATATCTTCCTTTGTGTTCAGCAGAATAACGAAACTCATACAGGTTGAGGGTGAGAAAATGATGACAGAATTTTCATTTTAGGGTGAACTATCCCTTGAAGTAAAGTGATTCAGCATATTAACATTAAAATATTTAACAATCCTTTGACCAAGATAACACTTTTAGCCAATTTTAATATTTTAGTCCAACTTGAGTATGTATGTACCTGTCCACGAGACTCCTCAATCTTCTGGTGAAGCCTCTGACGAAGAATGTCTACAGCATTAAATTCCTGTGATGCTTCACCTAACAGAAATTAATAGGTAAAAATGCAATAGCATTCAACAAGAATAAAGCATACTGGATGAACTACTAATCTCTCTTTACAAACTACTTTTTACCCTCAGGCTCCTTTTGTGTCTCTGAAATCCCATTCTGGACCGTTTTTCTCTGAACTGGAGGTGCTGCAGGCTGAGTGGTCTTTGGGACTGGTTTATTTCTGTTTATCTCCTTTTGTTTGTTCTTCTTTTTCTTCTGTGAAGGAGCACCATCATTTACCCCACTGCCTCGGAATGGAACTAAAAGGGGAATTAATAAAACTTTATTAATTACAGTTAAATAATGAAGTTATTTATTTGTAACTACTTACTCTGACAATACAAACTTTGAATGAATGAATAAACCCTGCAGGTGCCTGTTCAGTATTTACTTATTAATTAACATGCAATTGACAATCCAGAACTTTACCATAGGGTCTTTTCTTCGGCTCCTGGTTGTGAGACACGCTTACTTTACGGGTCAACTTCTCTAGGTAATCATACTTCGCAGCAAGGCTGGCCATTTTTCTATTATAAATAAATTAACAAATAAATTAATTAATACAGACATTTGATGCAGATATGTAACATGCCATCACTAAACAGCTCAAAACAACACATTGCTTACAATTTTAACAAAGTCAGAATGCTGTGAAACCTATGCAGTATTTTATGATATCAATAACAAATACGTCAATGAATGCATTTAATAAACGTATCATTATTCGTTTGACTTGTACGGTATATATACCTCGCTCAATCCAAACTGCTGTGATGTGGTAACCGTTTCATCAGCTGAGAATGGTGTAAAGTTTTTTTTTTACCTCCTTAGAAATTACAAACGTATTCAGATAAAAGCCTTGGAATGTGCACTAAATACAATAATCCTTATAACTTTACCAAATACAAATTCAGAAACATGCCCCACGTGTGTATGATCTTGCGCATGCGCAGGATGGTTCGAACTTCGGAATCCCCGGAAATGGTTACATTGAAAACATTCCCCCGAAAGCACAAGGCAGGTTATGCAGTCGACCTGACAGACAGTTGCTGTTCAGGTTACAACAATTTCAGCTAAGATATGAGCAGTTTCAGATTAATGCTGATGTTCTCTAATAGCACATCTAAGATCATTCGAGGCAGTGTAAGTTCATTTTAATTTTTCCGCCTCATAAAACAGTTTACCATTAAAATATATATATATTTTTAAATCAAAATGTTTGTTATCAAACACTCATTCTTGACAGCTAAAGTGTAGTTTATTTGTTCTTTTCCCAGACTCTCATCTCACCAAAGAGGACCCTATTTGTGACACGACAGGGTCTGTTCAGACGTCAGGATGCTCCAGTACTCCGGTGTAATTCAGTTTTGCTTGCTCACTTACTATATTCTTGATTATTGACTAAACTGACTACATTACCGTTTAAAACTTTGTGGTTTTAATAACTTTAATAAGTCTCTTATGCTCACCAGGACTGCATGTGTTTAATCAAAAAACGGTAAACTGTAATAATGTGGAATATTATAAAAAAAAAAAAAAATCTAACTTAATATGTATTTAATTTTAATGTAATTTGATCCTGTGATGGCAAAGCTGAATTTTCAGCTGTTAGATTTTTCAGCTGTCACTTTTCATCAATCTACTGCATCCTTGCTGAATAAAATTATTAATTTCTTTCTTTAATTATAATAATAAAATGCTAACCCAAAACTTTTGAATGGTAGTATAAAATAAAATAGGTTAACCGTTAGAGTGAGTTTCTAATAGACTAGACTTAAATATAGCTGAAATATATTCAGGCATTATGCTTGTGCAGTTTGTGATTTTAAAGTGTTCAGATATTTTTTCTATAGGTATCCTAACCAGGTTTGGTCAACGGTCAAGTTCCACTGTTGCGGGAACCGAGAAAGGAGAAGACTCCTTCCTGAAGTGGTTTCTCTTGTTGATACCTGCCACAACCTTTTGTCTTGGAACATGGCAGGTACAGGCAGGAGCTTGGTGTTTAAATTATAAAAAAACATAACTAAAACAGCAATTAGCTATTTGTGAAAAGCCTTCCATTTGATTTTGTAGTTGAAACGCAGAAAGTGGAAGTTGGAGCTGATCCGTGAACTTCAGAGCCTGACGACTAAAGAGCCTATCCCACTGCCCATAGAGTGAGTCTCTTTCGAAATCTATGTGCCATAATCGCTAGTGTTTATAAGATGAAATGGTGATGTAATCTGTGTGTGACACAGTCCTATGGAAATTAAGCAGCTGCAATACAGGCGAGTAAAGGTGCGTGGACACTTTGACCACTCTAAAGAGCTGTACGTCCTGCCCCGTTCCCCTGTGGACCCTGAGAGAGAGGCCCGGGAGGCAGGCAGGATTTCCTCCAGCGGGCAGAGTGGAGCTAATGTCATTACACCATTCTACTGTAGTGATCTGGGGTACAAACACACACAATTTGAATTTCACTTAATTACATACACTTGCTTTGCACTCTGATATGAGTGTGTAAAAACCTTCTGGACCAATTTTTTAGGATCACTATCTTGGTGAACAGAGGTTATGTACCAAAAGATAAGATCAGACCAGAAACCAGGATGAAGGGACAGGTAATACTGTCTTTCTTAAGCTCTTCTGAATCAAATCTAGGCATAAACATTATCAAAGGGTCTTGCTTAATTTTATCTTTGTGATTTTTGATATTCATTTTTGTTACATTTTCTTCATCTCTCTAAATGTTAAAGGGGTGTTTATATTTTCTAAAAGGTGATTGAGGATGTGGATCTTGTTGGTGTGGTGCGTTTAACCGAGCAGCGGAAACCATTCATCCCTCAAAACAATGTGGAGGCAAATAGGTGGCACTATCGTGACCTGGAGTCCATGGCGAAGGTCACTGGTGCTGAGGAAATCTTCATTGATGCTGTACTTGGTTAGAGCTGCACTTAATACTAATGTTTGGTGAATGTATGGTGTACAAACTTATAAAAAGTTTTGATCAGAAAAGTGGGTGAGTCTGTAAAAATCTTATTTTTTCATTCAGACAGCACAATACCTGGTGGGCCAATAGGAGGGCAGACAAGAGTGACCTTGAGGAATGAACACATGCAATATGTCATCACATGGTTTGTTTAATTACACACATTACTAATCTATTGTCATGCCTTAAAACATAATGTTTTTATTTAAATTCTGCATTTACTATTGAATTGAAAAAGAAAAAGTTTAAAAACCATTTAGGAACTATTTGATTGTAATCTTAAAGATGAGCATGAGGTGAACTATTCTTTGTTCTTTTTTTAGGTATGGATTGTGTGCAGCTACCTCCTACATGTGGTACGCTAAATTCATTAAGCGTATAGCTTTATGAAATATATTCAGCACTTTGCCCTTATGGAATATACGCTTTAGAATTATAAAGCACTTATGTTGAACTCAGTACTGTTAATAAAAACATGGATTTGTCTAAATTAGTTTGAGTGTTTGTGCATGTGTATTGCTTTAATGCATTACTTGGATGGATACAAAGCCTCTAGAGCAGTGGTTTTCAAGGGCCACAGGATGAATTAAGTGTTAAAAAATTAAATAAAATGCTAAAAGCAAAATTAAACTGAAATCATATATTCCTCTCAATATTTTAATAAACACACAGAAGAGGCCAAATCAGAATTTCATGTCTTAAAGCAACAAAATAAATGGTTTAAAAACCTCAACACTCTTAAGTTTTGTTCAAGTTTTAAAACATGTAGAAATACCACAGGAAGTATCTAAACCAATATGGGGGGGGCTTTCAAATATTGTGTTGGAAAAATGAGAGGGCTTTGAGTCAAAAAGTTTGGGAACCCCTGCTGATGGTTTCATTTAAATTTCATTAACTAATAGTTTCAAGTTTGGAGAACAGCCAACAGTCCCTCTTAAAGCAGTTTTAACTCTTATACAAATCTCTAAATGTTCAGAAATCAGTTTTCTAATTGCATGTATTTTCTTAAGCTTTAAAAGCAACAAACACACTGAAACGTAAAAAGAATCAAGTCAAACTTCAACCAGTTTTGTGGGAACATTTTTATTTATTAAACAAGACAGGAGCTCAGCCCAGTTTAGTAGCCAGCTCCTTGGCCTTTGCCTTCTCGATTTTAGCAATGCGAGCAGTTGACTTGTGACCCAGGACGTTGCCTCCCCAGTGACGACGGATCTGAAGAGGGAATGGAAGTGGGAGAAACAAATTGTTTGTTTGTTTAGGATTTAACGTCATGCGAGCTACCTCGGCTATATTCATTCACTATGGGTTAGTCTGGAATGTCCTATTCGACAGCTAGTGTAGACAATATGATCCCATCGATTTTCAAAGTGGGCACAACGTTTTACGAGAAACAAATTATAAAAAAAATTGAATTACATTTAGACATCATTTAGGAGACTGTAAACTAAATTAGCAAAGGCTAATTGAAACGCCATCAAATTGTAAAATGATAAATCAATAGTTTATTATCAGAACTGATAACTGACCTCCTCGTATCTGTCATTGTAGTTGGTCTTGATGGCCTCCACCAGTTTAGCAAGAGCTGCTTTGTCTTCGCTGAAGATGGGAGGAAAAAACTAATGTTAACCACAAAGGTCTTGTGTCCATGATGCCCAAATCATTAATCAACTGCAAATCATTTTGCTCAGGGTTAAAAAGCTCATTTGAAACCACATGGTTGTTCAGTTGAAGAAATTCAGACATCATAGCCATAGGAAGTGCAGCACAGGAAAGTGAAACATGAGTGTGTGTGTTACTCACGGGTTGGTCTGTGTGAAGGCAACAGAGGTGCAGGTCTTTCTGTGCACCAGTTTGCCCAGTCTGGCCTTGCCCTTGACGATGCAGTACGGGACTCCCATCTTACGGCACAGAGCAGGCAAGAACACCACCAGCTACAAAACAGAATTAAATCAAATCAATTATGCATCGACATCCATCCCCACATTCAGCAGTCTAACAAAACCACACAAATCAAAAGCCAAAACAACTCTGAAAAGAATCATTACAGAAATACTCCTGCGAGACATAAGTGGTTGTTGCTCAGGGTTAAAAAGCTTGTATTTTTGATCTTCAGTTTGAATTCAGGTGAAGAAATTCAAGACATCACTGCAGACAACCACAACATGATTTATGACTACATGTGTATATACTGTAGAAAAACTCACCTCAATGGGATCCACATCGTGAGCAATAACGACCAGCTGTGCCTTCTTGCTCTCCACTAGTGTGGTCACTGTGTTCACACCTGAGAATGAACAAAAGTGTTAAACAGATATTAAAGCCACATGATATACAAATATCGTCCTGGACAAAAGGTGGGCCTTAGAGTCAAAAAGGTTGAGAACAATGGAGAAGGCAACTCGTAACTCCAGGAAGAGTTGGACCTTTCAGTGTCTTCAAAGAAAAGACACTTTAAAAAGACCCACCTGCACGGAGGACTGGTGGCCTCTTAGTGGGCACGTCTCCCTTTCCAGCAGCCTTCTGTTCAGCACGAGCCAGCAGTCTCTGTTTCTTCTCCTGCTTGGTCTCGGGCCTGTACTTGTGGGCCAGCTTGAACAGCTGGGTAGCTACAGAAAGAATTTAAAGAGTTAACACTTTGGTGAAAACTTAGGTTATCGGTAATTTTACAGTACAGTTCAAGTTGATTTTAAACAGCAATAATGTGCAGTAATAAATATAACAGTGCATCAGTGATCTTGGTGGAAATTGTCAGCATTGACTTCAGATAGCAAATATTATTTCACATCATCTGCACATTCGCAAAAGTCTAAAATGCATTTAGAGGTCGACCAATATATTGTTTTCAATGATTGAGGCTTATATTTGCTTTGTGGAATTAAATGGCAAAACACAACTATTTAATTCCTCTGCGAGACATACAATAATATCATGGTTAAGTCATTATTGTTAATTTTCTAATTAATTACAGCACTATCTTACATCAAGCAACTTTTCGTTCATATTATTGACTTAAAACAATTGTCAATTGATTGGTTATTGATAAAATCCACTATCCGCCAACCTCTACAAGCATCGTTGTATGAACAACAGCAGAAAGATGTAGGAGACTCCAGTCAAGCAAATAACTCACCGGTCTGGCGGTCCAGAGCCTGGGTGAACTGGTTGATCGCAGGGGGAACCTTCAGACGCTTGTAGAGGATGGCCCGCTGGCGTTGCAGCCGGACGTAACGTGGCCATTTCACGAATCGGGTCAGATCCCGCTTCGGCTGGATGTCCTGACCTGAAGATTAAAGTGCATGACTTTCATTAGCATTAGGGTCAACAAACTGTCAGTTGCTTTCAAGACATATGTGCATCAGCGATCTTGGTGGAAGATTGTCTGCATTGCTGTTAAGATAGCAAATATTTATAACATCATCTGCACTTATTTGACAGCTACACTTTAAATGACTGACCTCATCTGTGGTCCAGTTGTTACTCACCAATGCCAAAGTTCTTGGGCCTCTTCTCAAACAGGGGATTCACGACTTTCTTGGCCTCATGCTTCTTGGCCACTGAAGGGGCTGGTGCCACCTTCTTCCCCTTAGCCTTTTTCCCCTTAGGCTGTGAAGAGAAGCACAATACTTGAGCTCATCATCCAAAATGAGCAGAAACTTCAAGAGAAATACCATTTTGTGGCTTTTGCTCAGTTTTAAAAAAATGAGTTCTACACAAAGTTCAGGTGAAGAAATTCAAGACATCACTGCAAAAACCAAAAAAAATAAAAAATACTAGTCAAAACACACCAACTTAAGATGTGACGTGTTGTAGCAACTTTACCACTTTAGCATCCAAGAGATACACGCGTACCCAACAACATTGCACATTCACTAATCATAATTAGCAGATTTTTAATTGACCAACAGGTGTATAGTGTAAAATACAGCAGCACTTGCGTATTTCATAAGCACCACTGGGCCGATCTGATTCATTTTTGGCCTACAAACCAATCCGCTAACAGGGTAGCATTCACGTTGGAGCCCACGGTTAAGGTTTCTCATAATAAACGTTATTAAAAACAGATCAACCGTCAGGGGAGTCCGTATTGAAACTAAGGATAATAACGTTTAACGGCTTACGGTCTAACGGCGCCACAACTCAAGGCGTCAGTGCTGACAGTAACCGATCACTACACAGCTCACAAAAGTTCTCACATTCTTCTTTTAAATCCTTAAAATGATCGCAATTTTCATTCAGAGAGCAAGCGTTGGTGCTTTATTTCCAATAACCGATATTTTATGAGTCGGAGAACACACTGCAAAACTGGATGCTAAAGGATTTTAAGAAAGTACCAGCTTCCCAGTCAAAACCATCGGACACTCACCATGTTGGTTCAGACGGAAAGGAAGAAGCAAAGGACTGTGGGAAATATAATTACCGCGATTACATCATCTGTACGCGACAGAACAAATGAGGGAGGCTTGTGTTTATTTGAAGAGATATTAAAAGAATGTTTGCAGCTGTGAGTAGCGAGTTTCATTGCTTTTAAGTTATAGCAACGACAAAGTTTTTTTTTTACCTAATTAATTATTCATGCGTGGTGTATGTTAACAGAAACCTGCACGCGCTGTTTAGTTTCACCATCTGAGAAAAAAAAACAAAATGTCGAATGTTGACGGCAAATGCATTGACTTGTGTTGTTTTTTTGCTTTTATGCGTTTCTTAAAATAGACATTTTCACAGATAGACAAGCATTAAAAAGCTGCGTCGCCATCACGAACTGCATTTGTGCAGTCAATGTAATTGACCTTATAAATATGCAAATAAAAACGGGGTTTACAAATGTGTAACAGTTTGTAAGCTGACTCCCTAGGATTAATTACTACTAACTACTATACACTTTAAAGTATCAACCAGTATTAAACCACTATTAATATATAGTGATAATTAATATTTTAATAATTTTAAGATAATAAATCTTTAAAAAAAACTGGCTGTAGTTATGTTGTGGAAATGTAACAATGGCTGTTTATTAAATGTATTTAGTAGCGGTTAGTGTGTGAACCAATTGCAATTCTAACAGTAATGTCGTGTTTCTGATCCTTTAGCACTGAGTCAAGTCTGACTGAAGAGCGCTGAGATGGCCACACAGAGAGTCCTCCCGCAAAGCAAAGAAACTCTTCTGCAGAACTACAACAAGAGACTTAAAGATGACATCAGGTCAATTCTAGACAATTTTACGGAAATAATCAAAACAGCAAAGGTATGTTGGTATGTATTTTGCTGTGTGACGTTCATATCAATATGATTTAGTTATGAGACATTGGGATGATAATCTGGTCATCTGATCTATCAGGTGGAAGAAGAGACTCAGGTTTCCCGAGCGACACAAGCTGAGCAGGACCACTATGAAATGCACGTGCGAGCTGCCAACATTGTAAGATCTACAGTGATAGTACGATAATAAATAGGCATATCAGACTTGGATGACATTTACATGTGTAATATGTCTTAGGTACGTGCAGGAGAGTCTCTCATGAAGCTTGTCTCAGACCTGAAGCAGTTCCTCATCCTGAATGACTTCCCTTCTGTCAACGAGGCCATCAGTCTCCGCAACCAGCAGCTGCGCACGCTGCAGGAAGAGTGCGACAAGAAGCTCATCTCCCTGCGTGATGAGATTGCCATTGACCTGTATGAGCTTGAGGAAGAGTATTACTCCTCCAGGTACAAATAGACCAGTGTTCCCAAAACGGGAACCTCTGCCTTCCCTTGCTTACCAAAGCCATACATTTGATATGTACATCATAAGAACATAACACAGGGTGATTCATGGAGCTAAAGGCATTTTTAACTTGCACAACCAATTATTGGCTCCAACGGTTTTCATTTTGCTAAAATATCATGTGCTAACCATGTTGTTTTGCTATTTGTTTGATTACACCATCCCAGTTTGGTCCTCCATACACATAATCATATCATACCATTTCTGTGAACTGTGACAGCGGGCGAGGCGGGCTGCACACCGTGACGGATAACTCGCCGTTGTAGCTTGCGCCAACAGTTGTACACTGGAAGCAGTTCCGGGGGAATGACGTATAAGATCAGCTTTGTGCATGCACCGCTCAGAGATCAAAACAAAACAACGGTCACTTATTAGAAGTACAAAACGAGGATTTGTAAAGAAGAATGTCAGAGGATTTCGATATAAGCCAAGAGGAGACTGGTTTTCCTTTGCTAAAGTAAGGAAACTTTGCTTCTTTTGCTCCTGTAAACAAACGTTGGTTTTCACGAGACTCACCGGCGCATGCACAACGCTGACCTCATACGTCATCAGCCCAGAGCTGCTTCCGTGTAGGACTGTTGGCGCAAGCTAGATTAAAGTGATTATTACGTTTTGAATATGGATATTTTTCTTACAAAAACGCATCGATTCGCTACAGGAGGCCTTTGTTCACCCCCCCGGAGCTGTGTGAGAAACTTTTTTTTTTGGATGATTTGATGGTGAGTAATTTATGGGCTAATTTCATTTTTGGGTGAACTAACCCTTTAATAAGAGTGTTCATTCTTGCAGGTAAGACTGTAACTAATGAAAGAGTACATTCTCTTTTGACCCAGCTCAGTCACGTAGTAAGACTCAATTACAAATTAGATGGGTTTTATTCCACTTGTCATATTTATAACAAGCCAAACATCATATCTTTTTCTGCTATGCTTCTAATATGGCAAATATATAGCAAAATCCATATATCCATATAGTCATATCTGTCCATATTGTAGTCATGCCAAAGACAATATCAAGCACTTTCAGTATAACTGGTTTTGCACAAGAAAACCCATCTGTTATACAAATTGAAGTGCATGTAAATATTTCCCCCCAGGTGCCTCAAACGATTATGTTTTAGAAGATTTACTTGCAATCAGGAATCAGGATGTGTATTTAGTCTCATTAGTGGTGCTGTTTGGAGTGAATTTTTATAGAGATTAGTATAGGATGATAAATCTGGATCTTTAGTGCTATGCAGAGATTTTAAATGAATTCAAGCTGTCTTTGAAGCACACCAGTGTAAATGTGAATAGTTATATGTGAAGAGACATTTTGGAAATAATTACGGAAATAATTTTATACATTTTTACAGTTTTTAAGAAAAATGTACATGTGAATTTAAATTTGAAATTGGATTGGGCACATTCATTTTGGATGCCTTTAATCAATGTTGGGCTGCAAAATTCAAAGCACTTTAGAATTTGTAAAAAGTAATATATGGTGCTGTACGTATGGTAAAAATTACTTTAAGAATCATTAATTAGCTTACTGGAAGAAATATGTTAAGATGAAACTCTTTTTGTTGTTGTTGAGATTTTCACTGTATATTCATAAATGCAGTGATTTTTTTTCTTTGTTAAACTAATTGAAGTTTGTGAAAACTGGGAAAATATTTTAGCTTTCAGAGGCCATATGTGTCATGTTCAAAATGTAATATTTATCATTTTTGGAGTTTTTGATTTCCTCAGTGGTTGGAAATTGCACTACGCTTTGTTTCTTTGTGGTGACATATTTAGCAGACACAAGTGTTGGTCACATTAGTACCTGTTGAAAATGTGTAAGAATATTTGTCAGTTTTTTCACAAATCAACTGGTCATTTCAAATTTCATAAATAAACCCGAGAGAAACTAGAGCACATTTAGTGTCTGATCTATTATTTGCTCACCTCTGATTTGGAATTTTTATTTTCTGCCTCTGCTGAGTGCATAATCTAAATTCTCTGCTGCTTACAGCCTTTTGCTTTTCATCTGTTGAGCAATTATATTATTAGAGACTACACACATCTGTTCAACGCAAAGAAAGACAGCAAACAGAAGAATAATGCCATGTGACCACACGGTTCCATTCATGTCAGTAGCAATCCTGAAATAATGCTTTTCACAGCTTCTTTCCTTGCTTGTGCTTTCTTTCCCTGTTCCTTCATATGTTGTGTGAGTTGTTTCTGTAATGAGTGAATGAATGTGCAACGTCATTCATTCATACTCCTAATGGCTTTTTGGGTGTTTTAGGCAGAAGTGGAATGAAGAAATGTTAGTTTGTGTGTAACGTGTGTGTGTGTGTGTGTGTGTGTGTGTGTATAACGTTTCTAGCTGTGGACAGTGGGATGGTGTTGAGTTGCCACTTTGTGAGGCCTTTCATCGGCAGGACAGTTGGGGGTCCCCTGAGATGACCTCTGACCCCTCACGTGCCAACCCAGAGGATTCAGACAACTTGGGGTCGCAGGAGTCCATGCAGCGTCACCTCAACAGCCACGGCAGCAGCACTAGTGAGCAGTCATGAAATACTGGTGGCTTCCTTCATGGACCAGTTAGATTACACAGCTAAGCAATTTACCATCATAATAAGCCCCATCTTAAACCACCAGCTGCAGACTGCAAATCTAAACAATTACTTGAATTGATGATGTGATTTTGTCCTGCAAATATGACACTGAATTAATGCTGAGAACTACTGTAGTTGGGTAACATGCTACATTGGTATAATGAAGTGTTTGCCTTTCTATCTGTATATAACTAAGTTTAATGTCTCTGAGTGATATTACAACTATGCTACACTTTATTTTCATTATTGTTCTTCAAAAAACTACAACTTGTTTAGGCAAGTGGTGTTTTGGATGCTAAAAGAAAAGAAGACCTCTGTAAACATGCTGCATACATTTCGGAGTAAATTTAGCTGTTACACTGAAATTTTATTGTATGTTACATAGTATATGTGCACTGTAATGCTCTTCACTTTTTCAAAATGTGACTGCAAAGGAAGTGTTTTATTTTTGTCTTTATATATATATATATACACACACACACATGCACACACGCACACATCCAGTCAGATACTTGTGATACATGTAAAATAGACATTTGTTAAACCAACATGTTCTTCTGCTTTATAAAGTTTGCAAAGATAACCAATGTTTTGGGGGAAGATTTATTGTAAGATGTTTATGACTATGCAAGCTATGAAGACATTTTAAATACAGTAAAAAATATTTACATTTCTCATTTTACAGAAAAAAATTGTCCATTCAGGTGACTGTAGGAAAGGTGGAGGATTAGTATCGTCGGTTCATCTTCTTGAATTTCTCATAGTGGTAGTCATCTGTGGCCTTCTCGTTATTAGGCCTCTTGCGGTAATTGGGTGGTGAAGCTGGAGAACAAGAAGAGATGTAAACACAAAACACATTAATATAAATCCAACAAATGCAGATCTATGTGTTATTTAAGCAAAACATGATATTGTTATGATCTTACCCTCAGGCGCAGGGTTCTCAGTGTCTCCTACTCGTAGTGGCCTGGCTTTGGGTTCTTCTCTGTGCCGTCTCTGGGGAGCGTTTACATCCTCATGATAGACTTGAAGGAACAAATACAGAAAGTGACTTAATCTTTGTCCTTTAGGGAAGGATAGCAAATATTTCAAATATTGAAATCATTTCACTTGTAATGAGTAAGCAACTGAATATGAATAGTCCTTGGTTAGTAATCTCCAAACCTAAAGGTTATGCAGAGATAGAGCTGTAACTCATAAAATGTTTGGATTAAATGCAGATGTGATTGATAACCTTGATGAAAAACAAATACTACTTCTGAATATAAAATACATAGAGGTTACTGATTCTTTAGAAAGATAAGAAAATAAATAATTGTGTGAAGACAAGCGTATCGATGTACGAGCACTAAGCACATGACCTTAAAATACAAAAAGCTGGTTGGTCAGATATTTGTGTGCACTTACAGCGATTATGCTGGACGTAATTTACTGCAATGTTAGTGGGAACAAAGGAGGTCCTGCTGTCCTTCTTTTTATTCCTCTGCTCAGCAAGCAGCTTTGCTTTGGCTTCTTCTGTGCTGATGATGTTCTTTATCTTTGCACTAATAAAAAAGTAGAAAAAAAAGGTTTTGATGCTGACATCCATAGCTAGGTGGACTAGAGAAAAATCTCAGATGTGATCAAAGGAAAATGTCTTTGAATTAGTTCTGGTCTTTACTTACTCTATCCCCAGATCCACCTCTGGAATTCCACTCAGCATTTGATTGGACAACATCTCCTCTGTCTTTTTGGCAGAATTGACACGGATGCTCTCTGGAAGCTCGTACAGGAGGTCCTCTGGATTCTTCACCTTCACTTTCTGCTCTTCCGCCTCCACCATGCCTTTCTTTTTCTTTAATTCGGTCTCAATGTACTTCATCCTGAATGAAATAGCATATAAGGAGAGAGAGAGAAATAATATAAAGAATGGAGGCAAACAAAAACAAAACCCAAAACCATTATGTAGAAAGACAAAGAATACAGATGGTTTGCGCGCACACATATGCACTTACATGTCTGCATCTTCATCTCGTCTGTTAGTCTCAGCAGAAAAGGAGGTACCGAGATTCAGGTCGTTTTCATCTGCTGTCCTGTAGTGGAGAGAAAATTTTAATTATTTCACTTATAAAATACAGAAACATCAACTTTAAATGAACAGCAAACATGACTCCATAATACCACTTACATGTCTCGATTTCTATCTTTCACTTTCTTCATGTCAACAACACCTCCAGTCTTCAGTTTAAATGGGTCATCCTAATGCACAAAACAGGGAGTGGCAATATTTTACCCATTAAATCATACATTTACTGTAACAATGCAAGACCTTCATCATAATACAAAATGTAGTTTGCTTTAAAAAAAAAAAAAAACCTGCCTCAAGCTCAGACTCCAAAGGAAGCTTCTCTCCTACAAGTAACGTTGCAATGCTGGAGGAACACAATGGAAAGCAGCATATATTATTTCGACTTTTAATCAAACATAATTGAATGGACAAATTATTTTAAATACAGTTAATTAAAACTTGGAAATTAAACAATGCAAAAAATAAGACTTGTGCAAACGTGTAAGACTGTCATATACACACATCGCAGTTTATGTGTTTTAATCGCCCTCTATATGTTGAAACGCATAAAGTCTCTAGCAGCGCCGAGCTAGCGCTTAGGCCAGCTAGGGACCGTCTACAAAGTACATGTAAAGGATAAAACGATGAATGTTTTCCCACCGGAATGTTTTTTTTACAATTAACAAAACAAGAGCAAATAGTGCACCAAGCAAATCGTTAAAGAACTATTGAAGATTTCCGAGGCTGAATCTCTGACAAATGTCAAACCTCAAACGTCGAACCAACTTTATATCGGTGTCATATTGGTACAAAAATAAATAGCATTGTAAATAGACGTGTTACCAACCTTACTCCATGCTGCCTTTTTCGTAAACTTTGAAGCTCCTTGGCTTCATCCAGTTTGGACCTTAGAAAACATGTTTACATTTAACATTTTTAAATATATTCTCACACACGAACAGGCGTCTGCATGTGACCTCTGAATGAATTTGACATTTAAACCTTAACGTTACATAAATATTTGTTCTACAGTCATGTTCGGTTACTCTATTTGGCCTTAATGTGATAAACATATCTACCTGACCACGGCTTTTGTCTCATCATCTTCCTCGTCAGATGAATCCTCCTTCTTCCTCCTAAAATTTTTACCTGGGGGCATGATTTAAAAAAACGTCGAATTGTTTAATGTTTATCCCTTCACACGACCGTACGCAACGTCGGACCGCTTTCCTCACATTTCCCGAAACTTCCGCTGACGTCACAATCTCGGCATTAACAGCTGATCTGAGATCAGCTCGTCTTTTTTACATACGAACGTTTAACGGTGTAAAGCGACTAATTGGGAATGAAGAGGCTGGTTCAAGATCAGCTACTGCTATGACAATGAAAAAAAAAACGAAGTAAAAATAATAACAAAACAATTAAAAACAACAACTCCTAAAACAAATAGCATGTAAACTGTATTAGTTTAAGTGAATTAAAAATCGTTTTTGATCAGATGAAAAAAGCTGAAAGCAGTCATTGGCTCTGGTCAAAGCTGTGACGCACACTCATGCTGTATTCAGTATGGATGCTGCTTAGTACACTGCTACCCACCACTGTTACAAATACCACCGATTGGCCTAAAATGATCATCTATGAGCGTTATTTTTGTTTCTGTCTGACAGGTAAATGTTTGTTCTTATCTTTCCCTCGGCTGAAGCGGAGTGTCACTATTTATTTGCTAAGATACCATCATGTCGACTCAGCGTCTGAATAGTGTCTTGCAGCCCGAGTGGAAATATGGCATATATGGCATCTTGAAAACCCCAGCTTTTGGGTGGTTGACGATGACATGTAGAGGAACTGTAGTGTGATGATAAACAAGAAAAACACCGGAGATGCAGAAAGACTGATTGTTTCGTTTTGAGATATTGTTTTTAAATTCAGAGGAATAGTGAGGCCAATTCATAATATAATTGTTTTCCCCTTTCTTTTAGGATTTCTGTTAGAGCTACTTTTCGTATGGAAAAACAAATTAATACATCTTTATGATGCATTATTGTGCATTTCTTCATTGTAACAATAGACGAGGTGAAATTGGGTGAATGCATCCTTCTCAGTCGTGTTAGGCGCATGAAACAGCATTTTTGGGCTCCTGAGAGTTTCAGGCACGGACTCACAGCTACTCACATCTAGATATATCACCCTTAGTTTTATTCTTTTTTCTTCTTTCATTTATTATTATTATTATTATAATTTTTTTTTTTTAATAATGCATTCAATGATGGCAATTTTTCTCCTTTACGCTGATACTGAGTCTGTAAGTACATTAGAAGGTTATACTTAAAGGACGAGTTATACAAAAAAAATATTATTACTTTTCGCATAGAATGAAAGTGAAGTGAGTTAATATTTATTTTTGTTCACCACGGGAAAAAAAAGTCATAGGATTTTTAAACCAGCATTTTTTTCAGTGTTTATTGTATTGATGCTGTGTAGAGCTGTACTAGTAGGTCTCAAAATGTTCTTTGTGTATTGTAATAGAGTGAGGTGAAAATCAAGATGACTGACAATGGGGATCTTTGTCCTCACTTGGACTCTATTGGTGAAGTTACTAAGGAGGAACTGATTCAGAAATCAAAGGTTAGAATCGCTTTTGCTAATATTTAAGTCTTAAATGTGTTATGAGTGCTGTGTGTTGAATTTTATCACATTGTATTTACTCAAGGGCACATGTCAGTCATGTGGAGTTGGTGGACCCAACCTCTGGGCATGTCTACAGGTGGGGAGCCTTTTCCCTAGCAAACATGTTAGATAAGTAGAATGCATTTTTAGGCCCAGAACATTTCTTTACATTCATAATCATTACTCTCTTTGTCCTGCTTTCCCCACAGTGTGACTGTCCCTATGTAGGCTGCGGAGAATCATATTCTGATCACAGTACTATACATGCACAGGTGACAGTCTTATTCATTCAGTTATTCAGTCCATTCTCTGGCATTCGTTCTGTTCAGTTATTATGCATATCAGTTTCTCTTATTCTTTTATACATGTGTGCATCTTTTTTTTTTTTTTTCCAGGCCAAAAAACACAATCTGACAGTAAACTTGACCACATTCAGGGTGTGGTGTTATGTATGTGAGAGGGAGGTGTTTCTGGAACCAAAGCCTGTTACTCCTGTATCATTAGCTCACTGCTGCAAACCACATGAACAGGTAAAGTCATCAGACTGTTTGAAACACCTCACAGAATTGTGCACTTTTAGCTTTTTAAGATTGTGTAAACATGATTAATATATGTACTTCTTGTTTGAGGTTGACTGTGTCTCCTGCATTATTAATATCAGTCTGAAGATCTCATTTAGGCACAATAATTAATAAAGTACATGAATGATACAAGAAAGATAATTCTATTGTTTTTTTTCATCCCCGAAGGATCCTCTTCCCCAGACAACATGTTACCCGTTAAAAGCAGTGCCTATCGCAGTGGCAGATGAGGAAGGCTCAGAATCTGAGGAGGATGAGCTCAAACCTAGAGGTATAATTTTGTTAACAGGAAGCTAGTACACATTGCATGGCATTTCAAATCCTCAAAATAGCTATGACACCCACCTAGACATTGAGAGGGAAACATACACTACCGTTCAAAATATTAAGATTTTTTTAATGTGTTCAAAAGAAGTCTCTTGTGCTCACCAAGACTGCATTTATTTGATTGAAAAACAAATTTAAGTAAAAACAGCAATATTTTGACATTATTACAACCCAAATGACCATTTTCTATTTTAATATATTGTAAAATGCAGTTTTGTTTTCTGTGATGGCAAAGCTGAATTTTCTGATTCGGTGTTCAAGAAACATTTGAAACTCAAGAAACAGATTGGGCTCTTAAGAAACATTTCTTACTATTGTCAATGTTGAAAAATTTTGTGGAAACCATGATACTTTCTCAGGATGTTTTTGATGAATATAAAGTTCAAAAGAACAGCATTTATGCATCCCTGCTGAGTAGAAGTATTGATTTCTTAAAAAAAAATTTAACTGACCCCAAATATTCACAGTAGTTGTCAGTCAGTATGGATTTTTCAAATTACCTTTTCAGTAACTTGTATATTTACTAACAGATGGCTATCATGTCCTGCTTATACAACATTTTAAAGGAGCGGATTGAATAATGTCTATATGAATGAATAACCAGTCAATTACTTTTTCTGTTCTCTTAATATGAGAAGGCGTAATGGAAGTATGTAAGCCGAATTAAATTGGATCTTATTGACATTAGTTATGCGTAATGACTAAGATTCTGTTCCACTCCAAAGTTGTAGGCGAGTGTTGGCATTTCTCATTATACTCTTTATTCTGCTTAATACTCTACATTTTCTCAGGTCTCACAGGGATGAAGAACATTGGGAACTCCTGTTACATGAATGCTGCACTGCAGGCCCTGTCCAATTGGTGAGCTCACAACTTGTGAAGCATAAATAAGCATAATTCAGACAACAGAAATTGGAAGCGTGACTGATTCCACTGATTTATTTTTTAGGTCTGTGCATCCTGCTTCTGAAATTGATATTGGTTTTCCTGTTTCTTTGTCTTTTTCTCTCCAGTCCTCCTTTGACTCAGTTTTTCCTGGATTGCAGTGGGTTGGTCCGTACGGATAAGAAGCCGGCGTTGTGTAAAAGCTATCAGAAGCTTATCTCTGAGCTCTGGCACAAGAAACGGTAACAAGCACTGGCTTGCCAAACCATTAACCTAGACCTGGCAAACTAGCAAACTTAATCTTAAAGGCCGGGACACACCAAGCCGACTTCAAAGAACTAGCGGCGACTAAACTGCTGCCGACGTGAGCCCGACGAGAGCCGACGAGAGCCGACGAGTGGAACACACCAAACAAACTAGGCCGACCGTCGCTCGCCCTCCATCGGTGACAGAAATGGAGAAAAAAAACCTTGGGAGAAACCAGGCTCAGTTAAGGTTTTTGAGGAAAACATTCCAGGATTTTTCTCCATATGATGGACTTCAATTGTGGCTTTAATATATTGAACTTAGTACTAATTATATGAATCTTATTGTTCTCTGTTGGTTTCTTTTTGGTCCTCACTGGAGAAATGAAATCTGATCTGTGATGCGACTGTCGTTCGGCACGCTGCATTGAGCAGCCGCGTTCAGTTTTTATTTGTAGTGTCTGTTCTTTTACTGAACTAAATGATTTTTATTACTATAAAAAAATCAAAACGACGGTGGGGGTCGGTGACGCGGTGGGCAAGTGTCGTAACCGGTGTTGCAGCTTAACAACGGTATCACCGTCAACACCGTCTATCGCGGCAAGCCTAGTTCTTATAATCATAAAGTTTGGGGTCTCCAAGATTTTTGTTATGTGTGTGTGTGTGTGTGTGTTTTTGAAAGAATTCTCTAATTCTGAAAAATACAGTAAAAACAGTAATATTATGAAATATTATTACAATTTAAAATAGCTGTTTTATATTTAAATAAAAAAAATTTATTCATGTGATGGAGAAGCTGCATTTTCAGCTGCCGTTACTCCAGTCTTTAGTGTCACAATCACATGATCCTTCAGAAATGAAAAACGCCTTCAGTTGTGCTGTTTAATATTTTTGTGGAAACCATTATCCTTTTTTTTTAGGATTCTTTAATGAAAAGAACAGCTATTATTTAAAATAGAAATCTTATTTAATAATGTAATAACCTTTTTTTGTCACTCCATTTAATGCATCTTTGCTGCATGAAAGTGTTAATCTTACTCACTACAAACTTTTGAACGGTAGTGTATGTTTAGTAGTTTTTGAATGTGAATATAATTCTTAAAATATATATATGAACCTTCTCACTTCCTGATCCCACTTTTCTTGCAGAACCTGATAATGAAGCTTCCATGCATTGTCCGTCCTCTCGTCCCTGTAGCCCCACTCGCAGTGTGCAAGAACTCCACTCCAGACTCTCCAGCAGCCCACCTAGATCCAGCCCCCTCAGAGCTGGACCCACTTATACATTCAAGAGAGGTTTGCTTCTCTCATATAAATACAAATAAATACAGCATAGTTGTAAAAAAAAAAGGTTTTATTTGTATTTTGCTTTGCACTAAATAACCGTCATGATTGTTTGTCCTATAGCTCAGATGCTTCTGAGCACCAAGAAGAAGAAGCAGTCCCGTTTCCGCAGTGTTATTTCAGATATCTTTGATGGATCCATTCTGAGTCTTGTTCAGTGTTTGACATGTGACCGGGTGAGGAAAGGATGCAAGGAGTTTTTCTGTCTCTAGAGGGCACCAAGCATCAAATCACTTTCATTACACTTAAAAATTTATTAAAAACGCCAGGATAGTCTGTCATGCACCATGTAGTTTCCGAGGAGCTCCACTTCCAATTCAAATCACGTCTAGAAGAATACTGCAAGACATAGCTGCACAAACAAACTGTATTCATATCACATAAACCAAATGTTGTGTAACTGTAGAAGCATATATTTTAAGGGTACAGTGTGTGTAAAACTACAGAACGAACAATGTTTCAAAGAAAATATCTGCCTTTGCAGGTTTCAACAACTGTGGAGACCTTTCAGGACCTGTCTTTGCCTATTCCGGGTAAAGAGGATTTGGCCAAACTCCATTCCTCCATCCACCAGAGTGCTCCTGTTAAAGCTGGTTTCTGCACGGATGGCTATGCTGCCCAGGGCTGGATCTCCTACATCATGGAATCTATACGAAGGTATAGTAACAGAGTGATGGGGCAGAAAATGATCAAGATGTGGAAAGTGCAAAATAGGGCTTTGACAATTATTTCCACTACAGTTCAAAAATTTGGGGTTAGAAAGATTGAAAGAAGTCTCTTGTGCTCACTAAGGCTATGTATATTTAATCAAATATGCAGTAAAACCTTATTAAATATTATTACAATGTTCAATCAGTATTATTTTAATATATTTGAAAATGGTATTTACACTTGTCATGGCAAAGCTGCATTTTCAGCAGCCATTACACCAGTTTTCAGTGTGACATGATCCTTCAGAATTCATTCTAATTTTCTAATTTGGTCAATATTTTTGTGGTAACCTTGATACAAATTTTCAGGATTATTTGATGAATAGAAAGTTTAAAATAACTTTTTTTACTTTAGTCTTTACTGCCACTTTTGAACAGTAGTGTGAAAAAGCTGAATGTAAGACAATGTAATTGCCATGAAAACAAACACTGATCTTTTAATATAAACGTATGTGTTTATGCAGGTTTGTAGTGTCCTGTATTCCGAGTTGGTTTTGGGGCCCAATGGTAACGCTGGAGGACTGCCTGGCAGCCTTCTTTGCTGCTGATGAGCTGAAAGGTTAGGACATCATGTTTGTCATTTCTGAATGTGCAATTGCAATTATGAATGAGATAAGAGGGCAAAAACTTATATTGCCTTTTCAACATTGTTGTAATGCTCGTCAACCCTTGGTTGATATTTATTTTCTTTCCACCAAACAGGAGACAACATGTACAGCTGTGAACGATGTAAAAAGTAAGATTTCTTGGTGGAAAAAAAGACTGAAATGTGTGTGATCAAGATGTAATAATGTAGTGGTTACTATGCTGTTTAAATATTTTGTAGTCTAATCTAAATAGTACTTAGGGTTTTACAGCCAAAATCATACGGTAGCTGTTAGGTCTAAATGTTTAAATGATGAAACAAGCTCATTTAATCTACCTGTTTCCCAGACTGAGAAATGGTGTGAAATATTGTAAAGTTCTGCGTCTGCCAGAAGTAAGTAACCCCCTCCATTTCAATCTGCTCATTTATTGGATTGCTACATTTACTTTTCAACAGAACTTGTATTCCTAGTGAGTTTGTGTGTAATCTCCTTTTCAGATATTGTGCATTCACCTGAAGCGTTTCAGGCATGAAGTCATGTACTCGTTCAAGATAAATAGCCACGTGTCATTCCCATTGGAGGGTTTGGATCTTAAGCCCTTCTTGGCTAAGGAGAGCCCATCTCAGATTACTACCTATGACCTACTGTCTGTCATCTGTCATCACGGCACTGCTGGGAGTAAGTTACTTCTGTGTAATATTGCGAAATTAGGAGCTTTGAGATTTTGAAATGTGAACTTGCATTTATTAATCACTGGTGCTTTCCCCAGATGACAATTAAGTCATCATAGGTTAAACATGATTTTTTGTATAGTTTTAATTGAGTGAAATAATGTGTTTTTTTTTCCCCCTGTTGGACAGGAGGTCACTACATAGCGTACTGTCAGAATGTGATCAATGGGCAGTGGTACGAATTTGACGATCAGTATGTAACAGAAGTGCATGAGACGGTAGTGCAGAACGCTGAAGCGTATGTTCTCTTCTACAGGTACACTTAATTTTTTGACCTCGTAATGGTTGTTACAGGGGTCATGAACTGAGAAATCAAAATATCCTTGATGTTTTGACATATAAGAGGTCACTGTACTATAAAACATCCTGAAAGTTTCAGAACTGCTTATATTGCGGTAAAAAACCCCCACTTATATTGAAGCCAGTCTGCCAAAATGACATTGTGGAATGTGCCGCTCTATGATGTAATAGTGTGGCTAAACTCCGCCTCCGCAGAAGAGGATCAACGCCTACTTCTACATCGTTCAAGATAAATAGCCACGTGTCATTCCCATTGGAGGGTTTGGATCTTAAGCCCTTCTTGGCTAAGGAGAGCCCATCTCAGATTACTACCTACGACCTGCTGTCTGTCATCTGTCATCACGGCACTGCTGGGAGTAAGTTACTTCTGTGTAATATTGCGAAATTAGGAGCTTTGAGATTTTGAAATGTGAACTTGCATTTATTAATCACTGGTGCTTTCCCCAGATGACAATTAAGTCATCATAGGTTAAACATGATTTTTTGTATAGTTTTAATTGAGTGAAATAATGTGTTTTTTTTTCCCCCTGTTGGACAGGAGGTCACTACATAGCGTACTGTCAGAATGTGATCAATGGGCAGTGGTACGAATTTGACGATCAGTATGTAACAGAAGTGCATGAGACGGTAGTGCAGAACGCTGAAGCGTATGTTCTCTTCTACAGGTACACTTAATTTTTTGACCTCGTAATGGTTGTTACAGGGGTCATGAACTGAGAAATCAAAATATCCTTGATGTTTTGACATATAAGAGGTCACTGTACTATAAAACATCCTGAAAGTTTCAGAACTGCTTATATTGCGGTAAAAAACCCCCACTTATATTGAAGCCAGTCTGCCAAAATGACATTGTGGAATGTGCCGCTCTATGATGTAATAGTGTGGCTAAACTCCGCCTCCGCAGAAGAGGATCAACGCCTACTTCTACATCACTGCCTGTTTAGCCCCGCCCACCGATTCACACATGTAGTGTATAACGAGAGGCAAACGCAGGTCTATGCAGAAACCAAAAGATAAAGATGGCTCCGAAGACAACAAGATGCTGTGTAGTGCCAAGCTGTGGAAAAACTCAGTCTTTGCATTGCCTTCCTTCTGATCCCAACGTTAGGAAAGAGTGGATGAACTTTATTTTTAATAAGGGAGGGGGGGGTCAAAACAGGACAGAAAATGGCGTATTGCTTCTAAATTATGATGTATTTTGATGTAAAACTCTTGATAAAATTATAAGTGGACCTCAGAGAACAGTACAAAATAAAAAACAAAGGCAGTTCATAACCCCTTTAATAGTGCACTCAGTAATGTTTTTCCTTATTAAAGTTATGGTGAAATGGTAATTCATGCTTTTATGATGATGTTCTAACTAATTTTTCCCATCATTTTTCCCGGTCATTTAGTCTGATTAAACCCTGCCCCTTTTCTTACAATCCCAAGCTTTCAATCAGATGTGCCTCAGTCCAATCAACAATCAATGGATGTAACCAAGTTCCACCCTACATTCACTCAGATGTACATCAAAATACAGAAGAAAAGATCTGTCACACCTTTAAACTGTTTTACCCATAATGAAATGAATAGTAATTTTGAAAAGTATGAGTAAAACTTTTTTTTATTCTACATGAAGTGGGTTGCCCCTTCATGGAAGCTACCATGTTGACATGACATGACTACCTGTGCATCATAACAAACCACCAGCAAAACACAGAAACTCATTGGGATTGATTCCAAGAATGTCTATTATATTGATATTATTCTTATGACGTGGAGTTTGTTCATTTCTCTTTCAGGAAGAGCAGTGAAGAATCTGTGAGAGAGAGACAGAAGGTTGTCGCTCTGGCTAATTTAAAGGAGCCCAGTCTGCTGCAGTTCTACATCTCCAGAGAATGGCTCAACAAGTTCAACACATTCGCTGAGCCCGGACCCATCACCAACCACACTTTCCTCTGTCAGCATGGAGGTACAATCACACACAAATACTCTCATGTATATCTAAAACTCCTCCACACTGGTCCATTTCAAATGGATTTAACGAAATAACTGAAATATTAATTAACTTTGCCACTATAATGACAATCACACATTTTTTTACTCTCAACTGTGATTTACTGTGTAAATATGAAGAGCTGAATGCGAGAACAAATTGACTTTAGTGAGTAAGTTAATGGATTTACTGGCTACAGTATGTGGTTGATGACTTTGATGTAAACTGCAGCATAATGGATGGCTTAAATTGCAAGAACGATAGGTTGGCATCCTCTGTTTTTTTTTAAAAGAGACAAACAGTCTTATACTGCAAATGTTTGTGTTTCTTCTTCTCTGTCTGCATGTAAAGATTTGAGCCTGTCACATCTTCTTACAGCTTTTTTCCCTCAGTGGAAAATTTACCATCAGAAGTTTATCTCGGATGCTTGAAGTTTGTTTTTTCCCCCTCCTCTAGAGCTCCATGTGATGACTCATATGTGAACTATTAATTATATTAAGCCACCAAATTTAGTGTGTAAATGTTTTTATGTGAGACAGTTTTTCACATAGAGCAGTGGTTCTCACCCTTTTTAACTCGAAGGCTTCTTCTGAGACAGTATTCAAAGGCCATCCTATCTGAAGCTGAAATATACCTCTGGTACTTCTGCTGTAATAAAAACAAATAAACTCAAAAATATGAAGTCAGTTTAATGTTATACATCTTAATTTTCAGTATTTTAATTAAGGTTATGCTAATATAACTAAATGTAAGTATTTTTAAAAACTTCCACATTGTATTAAGTGACACAGTAAACGCCACCATTTGGTGCAAAATAATTAAATAATTAATCATATTATTTTATCTTTTACTTAAACTTTTTCACTTACTGTAAGCAGTAAAAACTTGACTCAGGTGTGATTTTATACAGGAATCCCTCCTACTAAGTACCATTATGTGGACGATCTGGTTGTGATCCTTCCCCAAAATGTGTGGGAATATCTCTACAACAGGTGAGTCATGCATAGCAATGCACATTTCTGACGTTTAGAAAGTCCTCAGGACGTTTACCAGCTTAGTGGAATATGGGATGACTTTTGAGCTTTTGATCTGGTGAAGTCAACAAAACCTCAGTCCAACCCTGAACTATGGAGTTCGGTCGGTTCAAGACATCTGATGTCATGTGCAAGGCACTCCACCAGCAGTGCAATGTAAACATTGTTGAGTTATGTGTTTGCTCTTTTCACTGGCCATACTTTGAAAGTTTCTTCATGTTTTGAAACATTTTTCACAGGTTTGGGGGAGGCCCGGCTGTGAATCACTTATACGTGTGTGCCATCTGCCAAGTAGAGATCGAGACTTTAGCCAAACGGCGGAAACTGGAGATAGACACCTTCATCAAGGTGGACATATTACTTCAAGTGACATCCAAGTAGGGGTGTGCGATATTGACAAAAAATTATATCTCGATATTTTCTGGGATTTTATCGATAACGATAATTAGACTTCGTGTGAAATTGAATAACTATATGAAGTGGTATAAATATATACATTTTCTGCCATCATGTCTTGGATTTGTGATCATTCTAAATGCATTTTAATAGACTGAATCATGCAGTGAAAGAAAACACTAAATGCGCACACGCACTAGTCTAGACTTCACGTACTGTATGCGTGCGCTCTGTAGGGATGTTTTGAATGGTTTTTGCAAAATACTCGATAATGTCAAATCGCACATCGTTAAAACAACAATTACGATATTATCAAAGACGATATATATCGCACACCCCTACATCCAAGTACAGACAGATTAGTGCCTGCTTGAGTGTTGCCGACTTTTATAGCCCACTTAAAAGTATACAGTGAGATGCTACCCACCACCACAAGACTGGGAGGAAGCGTATTTGAATACTGTTCCTCGATGTTATGTCCTCAGATCTGCAGCATTTTTATGTAACATGGTGTGGAAATTCCTCTTGGAAGAAGCATGATGTTCTTGGAAGTGTTTGGTGCTCGTAAAAGCCAGAGAACTGATGAAACACAGACTGCATGCTGGACAGATCAAGGGTGCGATCTGCACTGCAATCTTACCAGAAGTGCAGCATCTGTGAGATGCATCACTAGCTTTGAATCAGACATGTTTTAAAGCTTTGGAAAAATCTGAAGGTCATGTTTGAAACTCAGCAGGTTTGCAAGGGGCACCTCAGAATGAAATAAAACATAATTGCTGTATAATACAATATGGTCAAATGCTGAAATGCTCAGATTGGTTAGAGAGAGTTTGATAATCCTCATATCTCGCTCTCTGTTTCTCTTTCTCTCTCCGTCTACAGTTAAACAAGGAGTTTCAAGCTGAAGAAGCGCCTACAGTCATCCTGTGTATCAGCATGCAGTGGTTTAGAGAATGGGAGAACTTTGTCAAGGGCAAAGACAACGGTACAGTCTCATACAAACAGAGTAATGCACATCTCAACAAATATATGATGCTGTTTCTTTTTTTTATCGGAGAAAATATGCAGCAAAATAAATCATTTAATCTGTGGCATTTAGTTCACTGGCCTGAGGGAGGTATATAAGTGTCTGCTTATATTGTGCGACCATTGTGACGTGTTCTATTTGTATTTGAACAATTGACAATGTAAAAATAAAAATTTTTAAGTGCTATAATCAGGTCCACCGAAGCATCTACCAACCAAGGAAACGTGAAAAAGATTAACCCAGTAACTTTGTTTTGGTAAGCCTTTTTCTGAAAGC
>NW_015661373.1:498237-508170 GCF_001515625.1 Sinocyclocheilus rhinocerous | reverse complement strand
AACATGCGATTTATTTCTCAGCTGTTTACCTTCACAGACATAACCGACTGTTTTTTGTAACTCATGTGTGTTTTTAACGTAAACTTGTTAAACGTGCTAATGTGAACTTAGTTTAGTACTCACATGCTGTGACAGCCACTTTCTGTTCTTGTGCTTCGGATGTGTGCACTCAGAAAACCGTATATCAGAAGTTTAAACTCATATGGTTTAAACAGCATGATTTCAGTGCGATAAACATGATAATCAGAACCAAAACAGATGTTTTTTTGCTGTAAAGGCGCAGCTCTATTCTGGAAAAGGGGCGGGGAGCAGCAGCTCATTTGCATTTAAAGAGACAGGCCTGAAAAACAGCGTGTTTCTGCTTCCACTCAAAATAGGCATTTTCAAAATGATATAATAAATGATCTGTGGGGTATTTTGAGCTGAAACTTCACAGACACATTCTGGGGACACCAGAGACGTATATTACATATTGTAAAAAGGGGCATAATATGTCTCCTTTAATGGAAAATTGCAGTATTTATTACAAATAATTTATCCTTGCACATTTTGTTATTTGTGTGCCCTTATAAACTTTAATCAAAAGCATTAATATCCCCTCCCCCTTACAATGACGTCTCATCTCTGATGATGTGTGAGTGTGAGGGCTGGGTAATTAGTTTGTCCAATGGCCAGATGTGTTGTAATCCCTTTCCTCCAGCAACTTGTCACTCACATGAAATGATCAACAATCCAATCAATTCCCGATGGACAAAAGTCCCACACTAATTTTTTTGGTCTTGTTTGAGATGCCCTTCACTCACATTTTATGTCATAATAGGGAGGAACAGTCAATCACAATCTCCAATAAATGCTGACTTGATAGGTTGCCTGAAAATAAAAATTCTGTCATCAGTTAAGCCCCGTTCAGACTACACGATTTTAGCACGATTTGCTTGACGTAGGGTGTCGTGGGGATTCGTATATGACAATGGCCGTCGGGACGCAAGATTCAATCGTTTCATCTCGTGTAGTGTGTCATAGTGCACGACAACCGATGCCATGTCTGCGACGCTTCACGACATCAACACAGAAAGTCTAGCATGTTTAATTTTTTTTCCGTCGTCCACGACGAGTTCTGTCACAGACACAGGCCAATAGGAGCAGAGAAGTGCATTCGTACATGCTTTCAAACATGCCGAAACGAAAGAGAGACAACGGTATCGGTCCTGCTAGGTGTAATTTTCACAATGGAGGAAATGTTCGTGGAGCTATGGCTACAATACTCCTGCATTTATGATGTTTTCTCGAGGGATTACCGCGACAGAGTGGAAAAGGCCAGTTAAAAACTATTTTACCTCAGTTCTCTTTGAGAGTCCTCTTCATGCAATCCAGATTTGTGTCCCTGTCTTTTCTGACGACAAGACAGGGCAGAACACGCTGTTTGCTAGCCATTGTTTGTTTACACTCATGTCACCATCTGTCTAGTCCCGCATTATCGATGACAAGCACGCACATCGTTAAAGACGGCAAATGAAGAATGTTCGGGTAGAAACGTGTAGTCTGACATGTTTCTTGTTCATGATACGACAAGATTTTAGGAGTCAAAATCGTGTAATCTGGAACAGTGACTGTCCTAACCGACAAAAAAATCGTGTCGTCTGAACCGGGCTTTACTCAGCCTCATGTCATTCCAAACCTGTATGACTTTCTTTCTTTTTTCTTTACACAAAGACATTTTGAAAAAAATATTCCATTGACTTTCACTATTTGGCCAAAAATCCCTGCAACATTTTTTCAAAATATCTTATTGATATATTTAACTTGTGTTCCATTGAGAAAAGAAAAATTACTGAAGAATGACTTAAGAATGAGTAAATGATGATAGTGTTTTCATTTTTTGGTGAACTGACCCTTTAAGGCAGGTGTGTCAAACTCAATTCCTGGAGGGCCGGAGCCCTGCAGAGTTTAGATTCAACCCTAATTAAACACACCTGATCCAACTAATTAAGTCCTTCAGGATTATTTGACATGGTAAAATAATACATGGTATGTGTGTTGGAGCAGGGTTGGAACAAAACTCTGCAGGGCTCCGGCCCTCCAGGATTTGAGTTTGACACCCCTGCTTTAAGGCTTTGTGTAAAAAGCATTGCAAAAGTCCATGTCACATTTAGGTACATTTTTCTGATGTAATAGTACTCCCCAAAAATTGTAAACACTGTGACTCTGAAACACATTTAAAACATTGCTCTGTTTGTTTGAGTGTTCTGACCAGCCTGACATGGCAACATCGACTCAACCAATGGCGAGACTTCTAGCTCTGCCAAGACCACCCTCTGTATTTTCAAGAGAATGTTTGCTTATGCACTGTAAAGGTCATACTTTGGTCAGGACCTAAAGGTCAGGTCTTTTTCATCTCTGCCTCCCTCTCTTCTCTCTCTCTCTCTTCTCTCTCTTCTCTCTCTGCTGGTTTAGAGCCACCAGGCCCCATTGACAACAGCAAGATTGCAGTAATGAAAGGCGGACATATCCAGCTTAAACAAGGTATGGACTGTGTGTGTATGCGTCAAACTAACATGTCTGTGACTCATCTTGTGTTTCAAAACCTTGTCTGACTCTGTGTCTGCATATGTGTGTTTGTATATTGTTCATTATCTATGGCTTGGTTTGCAGGCGCAGACTATGGGCAGATATCTGAAGAAACGTGGCAGTACTTGTTAAGTATTTATGGCGGTGGGCCAGAGATTGCAGTGCGGCAAACAATCAGCCCCCCAGACACTGACACGCATGGTGAGAGGAAGATAGAGGCAGAGACCAGAGCCCTCTGAAAGGGTAAGACACAGAGTAACCACAAAAAAGTATTTAAACACTAAGCCACACTTGTATGTACGTATGTGTTATGTGTACTGCTGTCCAAAAGTTTAGGGAAAGTAACGATTTTTTTTTTTAAGAATTCCGCAAATTATGTCATATATATACTGTATATACTTGTATTAAATTTGCCAAAAGTGACAGTTGTTTCAAAAGTTTACTTGCATTTGATAATATGATGTCATGCATCCCACAAGCTGTTCAATGTTACATTCATACACATTATATGATAATATTGATATTCGGCTGTCTTTCATTTTATAAATAAAAATGCAACTGCAATTCCCAACCGCTAGATGGCAATTGTAGCCCTACTGAGACATCCCTACTGGCAACGCGAGACATGAGAGTTAAGCCCCGTTCAGACTACACGATTTTAGCACGATTTGCTTGACGTAGGGTGTCGTGGGGATTCGTATATGACAATGGCCGTCGGGACGCAAGATTCAATCGTTTCATCTCGTGTAGTGTGTCATAGTGCACGACAACCGATGCCATGTCTGCGACGCTTCACGACATCAACACAGAAAGTCTAGCATGTTTAATTTTTTTTCCGTCGTCCACGACGAGTTCTGTCACAGACACAGGCCAATAGGAGCAGAGAAGTGCATTCGTACATGCTTTCAAACATGCCGAAACGAAAGAGAGACAACGGTATCGGTCCTGCTAGGTGTAATTTTCACAATGGAGGAAATGTTCGTGGAGCTATGGCTACAATACTCCTGCATTTATGATGTTTTCTCGAGGGATTACCGCGACAGAGTGGAAAAGGCCAGTTAAAAACTATTTTACCTCAGTTCTCTTTGAGAGTCCTCTTCATGCAATCCAGATTTGTGTCCCTGTTAGGTATTCTTTCTTTTTGGGCTTTTCTGACGACAAGACAGGGCAGAACACGCTGTTTGCTAGCCATTGTTTGTTTACACTCATGTCACCATCTGTCTAGTCCCGCATTATCGATGACAAGCACGCACATCGTTAAAGACGGCAAATGAAGAATGTTCGGGTAGAAACGTGTAGTCTGACATGTTTCTTGTTCATGATACGACAAGATTTTAGGAGTCAAAATCGTGTAATCTGGAACAGTGACTGTCCTAACCGACAAAAAAATCGTGTCGTCTGAACCGGGCTTTACTCAGCCTCATGTCATTCCAAACCTGTATGACTTTCTTTCTTTTTTCTTTACACAAAGACATTTTGAAAAAAATATTCCATTGACTTTCACTATTTGGCCAAAAATCCCTGCAACATTTTTTCAAAATATCTTATTGATATATTTAACTTGTGTTCCATTGAGAAAAGAAAAATTACTGAAGAATGACTTAAGAATGAGTAAATGATGATAGTGTTTTCATTTTTTGGTGAACTGACCCTTTAAGGCAGGTGTGTCAAACTCAATTCCTGGAGGGCCGGAGCCCTGCAGAGTTTAGATTCAACCCTAATTAAACACACCTGATCCAACTAATTAAGTCCTTCAGGATTATTTGACATGGTAAAATAATACATGGTATGTGTGTTGGAGCAGGGTTGGAACAAAACTCTGCAGGGCTCCGGCCCTCCAGGATTTGAGTTTGACACCCCTGCTTTAAGGCTTTGTGTAAAAAGCATTGCAAAAGTCCATGTCACATTTAGGTACATTTTTCTGATGTAATAGTACTCCCCAAAAATTGTAAACACTGTGACTCTGAAACACATTTAAAACATTGCTCTGTTTGTTTGAGTGTTCTGACCAGCCTGACATGGCAACATCGACTCAACCAATGGCGAGACTTCTAGCTCTGCCAAGACCACCCTCTGTATTTTCAAGAGAATGTTTGCTTATGCACTGTAAAGGTCATACTTTGGTCAGGACCTAAAGGTCAGGTCTTTTTCATCTCTGCCTCCCTCTCTTCTCTCTCTCTCTCTTCTCTCTCTTCTCTCTCTGCTGGTTTAGAGCCACCAGGCCCCATTGACAACAGCAAGATTGCAGTAATGAAAGGCGGACATATCCAGCTTAAACAAGGTATGGACTGTGTGTGTATGCGTCAAACTAACATGTCTGTGACTCATCTTGTGTTTCAAAACCTTGTCTGACTCTGTGTCTGCATATGTGTGTTTGTATATTGTTCATTATCTATGGCTTGGTTTGCAGGCGCAGACTATGGGCAGATATCTGAAGAAACGTGGCAGTACTTGTTAAGTATTTATGGCGGTGGGCCAGAGATTGCAGTGCGGCAAACCATCAGCCCCCCAGACAATGACACACATGGTGAAAGGAAGATAGAGGCAGAGACCAGAGCCCTCTGAAAGGGTAAGACACAGAGTAACCACAAAAAAGTATTTAAACACTAAGCCACACTTGTATGTACGTATGTGTTATGTGTACTGCTGTCCAAAAGTTTAGGGAAAGTAACGATTTTTTTTTTTAAGAATTCCGCAAATTATGTCATATATATACTGTATATACTTGTATTAAATTTGCCAAAAGTGACAGTAAAGACATTTATAATGTTACAAATTATTTCTATTTTATCATTTGTTTTCTTTTTAACTTTCATCAAAGAATCTTGATAATTGTTTCCACAAAAATATTAGGCAGCACAACTGTTTTCAACATTGATAATGACAATAAATGTTTCTTGATCCCTAAATCAGCATATTAGAATTATTTGAATGAACGGTAGTGAATTTCTTCGCATTCTATAAAATGTCAAACCAAGTATAATTTATTTGAAACAAACTGTGTTAGGCTTGATATGAGTAAAAAAAGATATGTTGTTCAAAATGAATACAAGTATTTAGCCACTTTTTGGTTTTCAAATGTTACAGAACGTGTGTGTAGCTGAAGCAGTGTATTACATCTACTCTTCTGGTTTACCTGTGTGAACTTGAGGGGAACCCTTTATACATCCTCTAGTCTGAGAAAGTGAAGTTAGGTCTGAGAAAAGCTCTAGAACCATTAATACTAGACATGTTTCATCAGCGTATGGTACAGACCGGTATGGTGTAGACTGGCTGATTCATCACTAAAGAAATACATCACACTTGTGTGTGTGTGTGTGTGTCATAAGAGAGTTACAGTGATTCTTCAATTATAGGGGCACTTCTACTACTTGAAATCCTGAACAATTAAAGATCTTCAACTTTGTTTCGTCTTCATTAAAATGTTTGTCACTAGATCTGATAAAGGTCGTGATTAACTTTCAGGTGGATTTTGGTATAATGTGTAATGTATTTTTTGATAGTGTGTGTGTGTGTGTGTGTGTGTGTGTGTGAGATGGTAACATGATTATAATGATTCACATTTTGGAAAATGTGTTGAGTAAGCTATGGACTTGACGTTAACTTGAACTAAAAAATAACAAAACTTAAAGGTGCAGTATGTAATATTTCTTTCTTTTCTCTTCTGTATTTATAAAGCACTTTCATCACAACTCACGGTTGACCCAAAGTGCTGTACAATACAACTAGAATCAGAGAAATTTGAAAACACAATATAAGGGAGCACAAGATAACACAAACACAATTATATAACTAGATAAAAGCTATTGACAATAGATGTTTTTTAAGCAGGGACTTAACAATTGGTAAAGAGGACGCAGTTCTAACAGAAATTGGTAATTTGTTCCATAGACTAGGACCAGCAACAGCGAAGGCTCGATCACCTCTGCAGTGGAACCTCGTTCTAGGAACAGAGAGGAGACCAAGATTACTAGATCTTAGGGACCGATTTGGTTTGTGAATGATATGATGGTGCTTGGTTATGTAGAGATTTAAAAACAAACGTTAAAATTTTTAAAACAATTCTAAATTTGATTGGTAGCCAGTTTAACGAAATAAGTATGGGAGTGATGTGATCGAACCTCCGTCTGCCTGTCAACATCCTTGCAGCAGCATTCTGAACCAGCTGTAGGTGCATTAAAGAGGACTGACTTATACCATAATATAGGGAATTATAGTAGTCTAGACTAGATAAAATAAACAAGTGAATAATCTGTTCAAACTGTTTTAAAGAGAGTAGAGATTTGATTTTCGATAACGAAAAAAACCACTGCACTAATTTGCTTTTCAAAACTCAGGCTACAATCAAAAAGAACACCAAGATTTTTGGCACAATATTGTATATAACAATAATAATATTGACAGCTAGCGGTTAAAAGGGTTACTGCAGTGAAAATTCAAAATATTGTTTCTCCCACCTCTCCTCCTCAGACGCAACAGACCAAAACAAAAACAGAAAACAAAAATTTTAAAAGTAGAATAACTGGCTTTAGCGTTGTTTTTCAGAGAAACGATTATGTGAACTTAGCATGCTTCCTAAATATCTGCGAATGCATTATGGTGTTCTTATGCTTTGGTACAGACCAAAAAATTACATACAGCACCTTTAAAAAAAAAAAGCTAAGAAAAATGAAAATAAACAGTCAGTTTGTTAATGACTCTCTCAGATCATCATAGTGTAAAAAATCTAAAATTAACATTGTGTTAAAAGGGAGGCCCACTGTCTTTGACTTAGAAAACTCCTAACATATACTACTAGTTATATACTATTATATATTATACATATACTACTTTAAAATTATGATTTTTTTTTTAATACAAATTTTTACGTGAGTTTTTTTTAATGTCCCCTAGGATGATTTTGATAGGAAAAAATATAAATAATGTTACTTTTTTCCTGTAAAATCATCCTAGGGGACAGAAAAGTTCTCAATAATAAAATAATCATATTATTTTAAATATGATAAAACCTTCAGTTGTTATTGATAGGTTTTCTTTGTTTCTTTGCTCTGCTGTAGGTAATGAAGACCCATGTGTGGATGACCGTTACGCACTGCGCTTACATTTCTGTCTCACAAGCACTTTGTGAGCTTTTCTGTGGATCTGCTAACTCTGACAGAGCTCTCCTAGTGTAGGAAGGGGTCTTATTTATTAAGTGAATAAATCTGTTATCAGACACGCACATAAAACATATTTAACATTCATGAACAAGCTTCATTCATGCGTGCTGGTGATATGCTTGTTGCTGTCGTCAGTGGGACTAAGGGCGGTGATGTAAGCCTTTCTCAGTAGTGCAGAGGTAAATACATAATGCATCACGCAGGAGTGGACACATTCAAATCTTTGTAAGAGCTCTTTGCTGACGTCTACCTAGGCAAAATAAGGCTTGAACTTAGTACCTGCATGTTCAAAGAAGCTTTCCCTGCCACCCAAATCCACTATATCACTATGAAATCAAGCATGTTGACACTGAGTTTTTTTGCAATGAATCAATGAATCATAATGGTGGTGAAGGATTAAACTGTTTCACTATTTCACGTCCACGTTCCAGCTCACTTCCTATACCTCCGTGATTTATGAAAACTATTTCCGATTTCTGATTCATCTTAAGTAGCGACAGGCTGTGATGTCATAGGTGACTTTGCCTTTTCATGTTGATGATAAAGGTTTTCTTTAATCTAGGACCGTTTACTCAAATGCTACTGAAATTTGACTATCATCATACAATATAAGATAATATTTAATATTATAAGCTCAGGATGCGTTTTTTTTTTTCTGCCATTAAATATTAAATTTTGTTTTAATGCACTTTACAATCCTCTGTTTTGGCATAGCTCCATGCTCTGTCCCAATCAAAGGAAGTGAATCTTTAATGCATATCCTCATTTCAGTGCCCCAACTCTGACACAGGGTTGCGCAAGCTACTATATTTGTTCAGTATTAAATGGTCCTCAAAATTTTCTCTATTTCCTCAGACTGGCAAAAACATAACTACTTACTCAAATGCTTGATGTGCTGTCTGTTAAAAGCTGCATCATGTATATGTTACAATGTTTTAATGATGCAGCACCACAGCCCCAAATGAAACTAGCGTAACTAAACTACATTTCACTAAGGGAACGTGCAATGAGGCGAATCAGATGTTACAAAATGTTAATAGAATGCTGTTATACTAGTTTAAGTATGTCTTTTCAAATGTATTCTTTGTACATAATAAAATGTAACAGTTTTTATTTAAGAAATGTCTTCTTTTCTCATAAGCAGGTCAGCATTGTGCAGAATTGCTGAGTTGTGTATAGGACTACATAGTCTGTTACATATTTTGTTGCAGGAACTTAAAATTCCTATAGGTAACTTCTGATGTAATGTCTTTTTAACTTAAGTGATTTAAATGTTAAGATCTGTCTGATTTGACAAATAGAAAAATAAAGCATGTTCTTTCTCCACAGTGTCTGTTTCTTTTATTTTATTAGTTGATATACACAATGACAAATGACAATATTGTTGTTCCCAGAATTGTCTTCCTGATCTATGAGCAATGGCTGTGATGGGATTACACTCATAACTAGTTTGATCCATTTATAAACTTCAGATCTGTTTTGCAAAACCTAAACCCATGCTCACACTGAAATGGAGATCGTTATTTAACTAGCATTCTAATTGTCTCTGTTCTTTTTTTATCTGATGATTTTAAATAATTTCTTTAAAATATATATTTTTAAATGTTGTAATAAATTGCACTGGACATTGACAGTTTACCCAGTGTCATTCTTGTTTATTTATATACTATAATTATATTTAATAATATTTATAATTAGCTCATTTTGTTAGTTTATTTTATATTTTTATTTAACTTTATTTTTATTTCAGCTTTAGTCATTTTAGTACTTAAACTTATTTTGTGTCATTTAGTTGCCAAGGCAATATATATTTATTTTTTATATTTATGTTTATTTATATATTTATCCTAATTTCAATTAACGAAAAGTTTTGATTAGTTTTAGTCAACAATAACAACTAAATCTAAAAATAAATAGCTCAACTCTTCAGTTTTTAAATTTATTTTGTCTGTTTCTTAATGCCTCTTATTCTCTGCATACTATCTACCTACCTAAAATTACTTGTTTGCTATTACAACGTATATATATATATATACAGTGCTGCTTGAAAGTTTGTGAACCCTTTAGAATTTTCTATATTTCTGCATAAATATAATCCCAAAAAAATCATCAGATTTCCATGCAAGTCCTGAAAGTTGACAAAGAGAACCCAATCAAACAAATGAGATAAAAATATATACTTTGTCATTTATTTATTCAGGAAAAT
>NW_015661373.1:495301-496009 GCF_001515625.1 Sinocyclocheilus rhinocerous | reverse complement strand
TCATGTTTGTGGAAGTGTATCATGGCACAAACAAATGAGATCTCTGAGGACCTCAGAAAAAGAGTTGGTGTTGCTCATCAGGCTAGAAAAGGTTTCTAAGCCATCTCTAAAGAGTTTGGACTCCACCAATCCACGGTCGGACAGATTGTGTACAAATGGAGGAAATTCAAGACCACTATTACCCTCCCCAGGAGTGCTCCACCAACAAAAATCTCTCTAAAAGCAAGACGTCTAAAAGTCCACTAGGTTTCAAAGGACTGCAGGCTAACTTCTAAGCAACTAAAGGCCTTTCTCGCATTGGCTAATGTTAATGTTTATGAGCCCATCATCAGGAGAACACTGAACAACCATGGTGTCAATGGCAGAGTCGCAAGAAGAAAGCCACTGCTCTCCAAAAAGAACATTGCTGCCCATCTGCAGTTTGCTAAAGATCATGGACAAGCCAGAGGATACTGGAGAAATGTTTTGTGGATGGATGAGACCAAAATAGAACATTTTGGTTTAAATGAGCAGCGTTATGTTTGGAGAAAGAAAACACTGCATTCCAGCATAAGAACCTTATCCCATCAGTGAAACACGGTGGTGCTGGTATCATGGTTTGGGCCTGTTTTGCTGCATCTGGTCCAGGACGGCTTGCCATCATTGATGGAACAATGAATTCTTAATTATACCAGCAAATTCTGAAGGAAAATGTCAGGACATCTGTCC
>NW_015661373.1:494456-495277 GCF_001515625.1 Sinocyclocheilus rhinocerous | reverse complement strand
TGATACAAGTAAAAGTCCTGCAAAATTTGACTTAAATAAGTATGATCAGGTGTTACTTAATATAAGTAAAATCAGAAAACATTTGACTTCTAGGATAAAAAGTGAACTGTGACTATTACACTTTATTTTTTTATTATATCATTAGGTAATTATTAGATTATTATTACTCATACATTAATGTAGAAGCAGGATTTTACTGTTGGAGTTGATTGAGGAGTTTTTTTGAGGTATAAAAAAACTAAGTTAAGTAAAAAAGTTCTATTTTTCATGTGAAAATGCAGTTGATTAAAAATAGAATAGAGAAACCTGAAATTTGTATGCAAGTACACTACATTACTAAGTGTACATAGCTTCATTTTGCTTAAGTAATTATTAGTTGTTGTTTTTTTTTACAGATTCTTGGCTACCGGAGACTCTTACCGCACCATAGCCTACAGCTATCGTGTGGGAGTGAGCACTGTGGCAGGGATTGTTGAAGAGGTCACAAGGGCAATATGGACGCCTTGGTTCAGGAGGTCATGCCAGTCCCCACCACAGAGGACAAAATTTCCTACACTATGCTACAAAAAATGCTAACCCCTAAACCTACCCCACACCTGACCCTAACCTTAACCAGTGAAATTGACTGCACGGCGGGATTGACGCTGAATAGCGTGGTAAAGAAAGATGCAGTTCAGGAGATAAACCGTTAATAAGATTATGCGATATGAGATTGTTCCGTAACTCCCCAACTGGACCTCACCGGACAATGGCACCTTTTTAGTTACACCCAGCGTCACTACCCACTCCTACCCTGCGAATTTCGAGCCCCGGGACGCCCC
>NW_015661373.1:492656-492971 GCF_001515625.1 Sinocyclocheilus rhinocerous | reverse complement strand
TGCGGTCTGTAGCCGTGCTTCAAGTCGAACGCACCTAATGGCACCTTTTTAGTTGCACCCAGCATCACTACCCCCTCCTACCCTGCGAATTTCGAGCCCCGGGACGCTCCCGTTGCTTAAAACAAAGCGATAGAGTAAAATATTTGCCTTGCGCTCGCGGGACTCGCGGGAGAGCTCGCGGGTGATTCGCGTTTATATCATGAAGCAGAGGTTCAAACTCCACCACTGGCCACACTGGCCAAGAGCTTTGGGCTCTGCTCTCACGGAGAATATTTATTTATATAGCATATTTTATTTTAGATGAACTAGAAACAA
>NW_015661373.1:486744-492607 GCF_001515625.1 Sinocyclocheilus rhinocerous | reverse complement strand
TTAATCAAAGCACATCATTGGCTAAACTAAGGTCTTCTCTTTCCAACAAAAAAACGAGAATGTTCTCTTAAAGAGACAGTGGCAAGGAAATGAACACAAAGAGTATGTTGCCATATTGCCACACCATGCGGTAGAGGGTTAACACCGGATCATTTTTCTCACCAAATAAATGACATAAAGTATATATTTTAGTCTTCTTTGTTTGATTGGATTCTCTTTGTCTACTTTCAGGATTTGTGTGAAAATCTAATTATGTTTTGGGTCATATTTATGCAGAAATATAGAAAATTCTAAAGGGTTCACAAACTTTCAAGCAGCACTGTATATATATATATATATATATATAAACACACACGAAAGCGTAGTTCTCAAGCTGAGCTATTTCCATGTGTCTATCACGGATAAAAACTGCGTTATTAAATTTATAAGGATCCATATTTAGCTCCCAGAGCCCCAGGCATTCTTTAAGCATGCTGAGGAACAGCTACTCAATGTTACCTTCATGCTCTGAGCTCTGTTCATCTCATTTATCTTAATCACCACTCCCCACGTACCCCCACCCTTCGTCTCCATCCTCCCTTTGTCCTCAGACAGCCCCTGGAATATTGCTTCAATCAGCTGCCCTGTATAAACCAAATAATCTGACAGGGAAGGTGAATATTTATATGACAGAGCTCGCTATCAATGCTGATGTCATTGTAAGTCCTCTTTCTGTCTGCAGGCTGAAGAAAGGAGAGTGCAGAAGGAGGAGGAGAGAAGGATGCAGAGAGCTGCAGACCACCCAACTGAGCGCCAGTCTTGTCTGCTGGAAAAAGGATTGTAATTTTCTTCCCAATGTGAGTCGTCATTCCTCTCTTTTTGCGCAATTGCAGCATCTGGCTTTCATTATCTAAAGGGTCATTTCTGGAAATCAACATGTTTTGTGTATCACGTGGACAATAACATCTTGCTGGTCTACTGTGTCTAAACATTAGCATTTGTGGTACTAGCTGGGCTACAGAAACATCTGGCAGCTCTTTTGTTTAACACAACAGATAAACATTGCATTTCTGAGTCTAAATGATCAGGCTATTGTTAGTCAAGATTCTGTTTACATTAACTGTTTATATTAACTGATAGTACCATGTGAATAAATTAATGTCCTTGGTTCATAAAACATCAGTTTATAACTTTTTAATTGAATTCCTTTTTAAAAAAATTAATGATATTGTATTTATGGTATGAATAACAGTAACATTACTGTACACATAGGTGCAAAATCACTATTTTCACTGTCAACATTGCAGAAGTTAATTACTAAAAAAAACCTTCCTGCTTTATTAACAATTACATTGGTATAAAATCTATCCAGAAGGTTCAGAAAAGCCTTTTAAATGGTGGAAATCTTCACTAATGACTAAACAACCTGTTTTATGCAGATGAGGTTTGGTAGCTGCACTTTCTGCTCAGACTCATTGCTAATGTGAACACACCCTCTTTGTCTTGCTGTTTTTTAAAGTTTCATGTTTTGAAGTGTATTGAAATGGCCTTTTTAATATAACATACCCCAATATTTCATTTCATATAATTGCTAATTTAAAAAATGCTCTGAAAATTACATGAATCAACATATCCATGTGATTTGGAGGAGATTATGCGGTCGGCAACCAGTAAATCACCAAAACTCAAATGTTTCTACTTAGATGTCTCTATAAAAGTGATTCCCTCCAGTAATTTCAGACACAAAGGCAGCTGGCAAGAGGTGTTAATGATGAGCTCAGAGCAATGTTTTGTCAACCAGATCAGGCATGAGGTAATAACCTCATGGCTGTGAAATGAATTTTTAATAGACCTTGTTATTAACACTTCGGTGCGTGCAGAGCTACATCTCTGTCAGCCCTTCACAGCTTGATTGCTCAAAATGTTCAAAGCTAAGACCTGTTTTTCAGATGTAGTCTTATTAACAGATACAACACCTGATGCTGTAATCACACTGTAATATAATAATTTGATAGAAATTAATGTTCTTGAAATGAATGGGCAATTGCATGAGGTATTGATATTAGGGTTTGCATCGGTCGATATTGAGCATTTAATTGTTCATGCTCAGTTTCCTGTTTTTACATTTACATCACCTTTGTGTCATTTAAAATGATCTTTAAAGTCCCCCTGCAGTTACTAATTTGATCCCTTAAAACTCATCTTTGATAACCTTGATGACCTACTTAAATGTTTTTTTCAAAATGTTTCTTTATGTAATGCTCTGTTGGACACTGTAGCAAAGTTCGTAGTCACGGGAAGAAGGACGAGGAAGTCAGGGGTGGCGAGTAGACCTTTTATTGGTCGTAAGCCTTTCACCTTCCCCCGCCCCCCTCGCCACAGACACATAATAGTAATTGATATCAGTAGCCTTTGGCTTGACTACCTTATCGAACAGCTAATAATGTGTTGTTAATGTTACACAAACCATATTCCTGTTCACCATCTCAGACAGTTACCTTCTAAAAATCAACATTCTTTGGTAGAAACACTTTGCTGCAAGTTGACGGGATTAGTTACATGTTTGTGAAGATGGGGCTATTTCAAACCACAATTTTTGAGACTTTGGTAGGCCTACAATGCAGTTTTAAGTGGAAAATGCAAAGCAGTGGTGTTGACCGATGAATTTGCACATGGTTTGTCTTTAAGTATATTAAAAACACCAGATAGATATATAAACAATTTTATAAACCTTATTTTTACCACAGGGGGTCTTCAAAAACAATAACTTAATGTTAAACGTAATCTTTAGCAAGTCCATTTTTCATACTGTACATACTGTACAGATTTGCCTAATGGTTATAGAGTCGGACTTGTAACCCGAAGGTTGCGGGTTCGATTCCCAGGTCCGGCAGGGATTGTCGGTGGGGGGAGTGAATGTACAGCGTTCTCTTCCACCTTCAGTACCACGACTGAGGTGAGACCCTTGAGCAAGGCACCGAACCCCCAACTGCTCCCCGGGCGCCGCAACAATATGGCTGCCCACTGCTCAGGGTGTGTGTTCACTTCTGTGTGTGTGCACTTGGATGGGTTAAATGCAGAGCACAAATTCCGATTATGGGTCACCATACTTGGCCACACGTCACTTCACTATTTCACTATTGCACTATTTCAAATTTATTTGTAGCATGAAAAACGATTGTTTTTAGTATAGTAATCAGCATCATCTGACTGAATACCTAGGATGGTATTTTAAGTCTTTTACCCAGAGTTCTTGTAAACGGCCATCCATGTTAGGCTTAGTCAAAAGCTAATTGTTATGAGATGCATCTCTAATGCCATTAGTTGAATGTGTTATGTTTCTTTCTCCAGGCTGGACGATGGTCCGAGTGATGTGCATGGACTGAAAACACCACAGAGACTTTAGCAACAGTAGCGACAATGATCAATGTCACACCCAGGATTCTCAGGGTGGGAGGATACAGCTTCACTGATCTTTGACTATGGCAAAATAGGGACTGCATTAGCTTCCGATATTCTATATGTTCAGAAAGTAATGTGATTTCAAACTAAAAACAGGTGTGGTACTGCATTTTTGAGATAAACACTCATCTGCGATATCGTGTTCCAGTTTGTCATGTTACTAACCGACAATAAGAGATTGAAATATTACTGACCATGTTCCAATATTTGCACACTGACCTTGTAAACTTATGACCTTTCAGTAATTCCCTGGCAGTCTTCAGTCTAGCCGATACGTTTGTGGTCTGCAGTGCACACGCTACAACGATTTGACTCATAGTCCTTGTCTTTTCTTGTCTCAATGCATCCTTTTCAGTTTTTATCTTGTACTCCACCTTGTAATTGTCACTACCTCCAGGCGAGGGTTTGAACAAAGCATTCCTAGGAAAGACCTACTTAGACATAGTTGCTTTCTCACGCTCTCTTTTCTTTTCATATAGCTCTTTTCACACAGACACATTCATTGTTTGCCATCTTATGTTGCATCCAACCATATGACGAGTCCAAGCTGCTGTTAATCAGCGATTGTGTGACAGCCAGTGCTTGAATGAGTAAATGCCTCTATACTGCAAACGTGTTTCAGTGTGTACCTTTTAAAAGTTGATGTCATATAGGGTGTCATATATGATGTCATATAGTTTTCTGTTCTTGAAAGCAGTTAGCATCTGACCACATTTTGGAAATAACATACAGCAATGGGTTGTGCCATTTGCACGCAGTTGATTGATATGTGGAGTGTGTCTGGCTCACGAAGAGGCCAGACATCAGTGGACATGTCTCATTTGCCAGAGGTCACTCAGCAGGACTACCACAGACTCTCAGGCCTCCACTATACTTCCTCTTTCTCTGATGCAGAGGACTGCTGTGATGACATCACAAGCACAAGCTCCTCCTCCTCCTCGGACTATCTCAGAATAGACTGTTGACACTTGTGGTTTCAGACTTTTGCAGGTTACTCATACCTTGTGCCGAATATTGCCTTTCTTTTTGGCTCCAAATTCTGTCACTCACAATGTGACAGTGTGACAATGAAATATGCTTAGTCTGCCCAAATTAAACTAATGAGGTCCTTGTCTTGACTCTGTGGAAAGGGATTGTTCTCTCATCCACAATGTTCCGCAGTTCAGTTCCTGCTCAATTTGAGCAACAAACCCATTATTGTCAAGGAAAAGCGACGGGTCTAGCTGTTATGGATGCTGAAATTGGACCTTATTCATTTAGAATCACCTTTTCTTTTATCATTCTGGATAAAAGAACACTGGTTTGGAAATTGGAATGCACATTCTATGATGTAAAGATTTTAATGGTTTCTCCTCTGAGGAACGCAAACCTTCAAAATGAACATTGTGATAAAATGATGCTGTTGTTTTAGGCCTAAAAAAAAAGTATATACGTGGCTCCTCTGCGTTTTTCCTATTGATGTATTTATTATGTTTTTAAGATCTGATTAAACAGTATTGTTAAAGCCATTATAGAGTTGAATCTAATCACAAGGGTTTAAAGGGGTCATATGATGTTGCTAAAAAGAACATTATTTTGTGTATTTGGTGTAATGAAATGTGTTTATGCTGTTTAAGGTTCAAAAAACACATTATTTTCCACATACTGTACATTATTGTTTCTCCTCTATGCCCCGCCTTTCTGAAACGCGTCGATTTTTACAAAGCTCATCGTTCTGAAAAGCGAGGTGTGGTCTGATTGGCCAGCTTTCTAGTGCGTTGTGATTGGCCGAATACCTCAAGCGTGTGACGGAAATGTTGCACCCTTACCATGTTGTGATGCTGTGAATATTTTTTGAGACCCCCCAAAATTTCACAAATCACGTTTTCAGGGGAGCCCATGTCTTATTAAGGGGAGCCGAGCTCCCCCTAGCTCCCCCGTAGTTCGCACCCTGCTCCAAAGAGAAAGGAAAACTTGAAATTGCATCATATGACCCCTTTAATAGTAATTCATTGCTTGCTGTGTTGCTGCACTTAAACGGATAGTTCACCCAAAAATGAAATTACTGTTATAATTTACTCAAGGTCATGTTCCAAACCTGTATGTCTTTCTCTTTCTTCTGCAGAACATAACAGAAGATATTCTACAGAATGTTGGTAACTTGCATTGTATGAAAAAAAAAAGGATAATGCTTTTTCACCTCATGCTTTTAAAAGCGGGAGATGTAGGGTAGTGGAACAGGGGCGTTTTGCAAGGTCTAGAGATGAAAAATTAGATGGCTAGTGAACGTTTACAAAACAAACAAACAAACAAAACAATGGACATGTAGCGCAGTGGAATGCAAACAAGCTATATGTGAACAAACCCTTAAAGAATTCTGCACACATAGAACGCGTTTTGTATTCTACTGCGCTGCTTTCCATAGTTTTTTTTTTTCCATAGT